>NW_008586090.1:0-15000 GCF_000691845.1 Merops nubicus | reverse complement strand
ATTGACAGGATGGAGTTAAATAGGTAACTGGTCTCAAAGAGGGAAAAGGAAAAAAGAAAGGGAAAAAAATGTGAGGACTAGCTTCTGCTGAATATTTTAGCTGATGATATCTCATTCGTGTGGCAGACCGGTAACAGGAAAATAAATGACTCTCATCCTTTTGGTAAGCAACTCCAAATTTTCTGGACATAAATCTGCCCTCAGAGTAAGCTATCTAAACAGATTTTCATGAAGTTAAAAGGCTTGGATGTCTTGATGCATCCAAAGGGTCAGGGTTGCCACATAATTTTGGGAGGACAGTCAAGAGGTTTTTTTTTCCGAAAGTTAATTTTTCTCTTTGTTTTATTTATACTTTCTGTTTGTGTGGTGTTAGAGCCATTATTAAAGGACAGGCTGGAGAACCGTAGAACACAATATACCTTCCATCAGTGTTTCATCAGAGAAGCCTCCAACAAAAGGAAATAAAATGTGAAGTTTTGATATCTGAGCCTCAGAAAGTTCAAAGTTCAAGTCTGGCTCTTATCTATGTTGCCCAACCCCCTCATCTGCAAGGCAGAGCTAGAAACCTTGAGAGTAAAAACACCCTAGCCAAACCAATGCTTCTAAAACTTGCAAAATATCTCCACTTAATTCATAGCTCAGCTGCTGAGCTGCTACATGTCCCTATCCCAACAAAAAGATTTTTTTTTTTATTTTATTTTTTTTATTCTTCTATTTATACCAGGTAGTTTAGAGCCTAACCAAAATTTCAGGAAAGCTAATCCTAGCTCAAATGCTTGTTCATGCTGGAGTTTCTATCAAGTTTATTAATGTTTTTTGTAGATATCTAGGCTGGACTTATGTTAAAAAATAAAATAAGGAAAGTCTAATGTACATTATCATAGTTAAAATAATGATTTCTGGTTATAAATTGGGCTGAAAATACCATACAGCATTGCTCAGTGACTTTCGTAAACTTGGAAAAGCACAATGGAAAGGACTAAATCTGAAGCAAAGCAAGCAGCAAAAGGTCCAATTCTTAAAGAAGCAAGGAGGATTTTCCATGTTTGGCTTGATTTGTGGTGTCTCAGCTACTCCAGGAAAACATTTTGCATAAACACCTAGATAGATGTTTCCTATGCTTACTTGCAGTTCACCAAAATAAATAATTAATATAAGTATTTTTTGCATTTAAATCATGCTTGCCCTACTTCTAGAACTATAAGGGGAATAAAACTTGCTCTTACAAAGCAAAACCCTTTATCAATGTTGCCAAAAAATGAGAGCTCACAGCAACTAAGCATCAAGATTACAAAAATTACAGAAGACCAAACAAAAATCTCAGCGTCTGAATACCAAAACTTCAGATAAAAGCATACAGGAAATCAGCATGAATATCCTGAACCTGAAATATATACTGAAATCTTCCTTTTGAGGGAGTATCTGGGGTGCTGAGACATGGGTGAAATGAGCTGTGAAGGTGAAGAGTGCTCCTGGCTGATGGCAGGTGCCATGGAAGGATTCAGCTCTGTGGCGAGATAGCAAATTCCAGTCATGGTTGATATATACTGACAGGGAGCTGAGATCCTCGATGGAAAAGGTGTCTTTGGGTCAAGGACCACCTTCTCCAAGTCCAGGAGCAATGTATTCCAAAAAAAGAGGAAGGCAAGCAAGAATGCCAAGAGGCCTGCATGGATGAACAAGGAGCTCATGGACAGACTTGGATGCAGAGAGTCTACAGAGAGTGGATGTGAGGCCAGGTAGCCTGGGAGGAATACAAAGAAGTTGTCTGAGCAGCCAGGGATCAGGTTAGGAAATCTAAAGCCCAGATAGAATTAAATCTGGCCAGGGACATCAAGGATAAGAAATAAAACTGCTACAGATATGTCAGTGATAAAAGGAAGGCTAAGGAAGATGTGGGCACTCTCCAGAAGGAAACTTGGTCATGAGCAATATGGAGAAGGCTGAAGTACTCAATAACATCTTTGCCTCAGTCTTTACTGGCAAGCCACAGCACCCAGTTTGTAGAAGGCAAAGGGAGGTGTTGGGAAAAAGAAGATCCACTCACTGTAAGTGAAGAAGAGGTTTAAGACCATCTAAAGAACCTGAATGTGTGCAAGTCCGTGGGACCCAGTGAGACCATCTGGTTGGCTAAGGCACAATCCATTATATTTGAAAAGTCATTGCAGTCTGGTGAAGTTCACACTGGAAAAGGGGAAACATAAACCACATTTTCTCAAAGGGAAAAAAAAGGAAGACCTGGGAAACTACAGGCCAGTCAGTCTCACCCTTGTGCCTAGCAAGAGTCCTGCTCTGGCAGGGGGGGGTTGGACTCGATGATCTCTGGAGGTCCCTTCGAAGCCCCAACATTCTGTGATTCTGTGAAGATCATGAAGCAGATCCTCCTGAAGGCTCTGCTAAGGCACATGGAAAATGTAGAGGTGATTGGTGGCAACCAACATGGCTTCACCAAGGGCAAATCATGCCTGATGAACATGATAGCCGTTTATGATGGAGTTACAGAATCAGTTGCTAAGGAAGAGCGACTGATGTCATCAACCCAGACTTGTGCAAAGTGGAACACTGTCCTGCATGACACCCTAGTCTCCTAGGTTTGATGGATGGACTACTTGGTGGATAAAGAACTGGCTGGATGTCTGCACTTAAAGAGTGGTGGTCAAAGGCTCAATATCTATGTGGAGACCAGTGACAAGTGGTATTCCTAGGGGATCAGAACTGGGACCAGTGCTGTTTAACATCTTTGTCAGTGACATGGACAGTAGGATCAAGTGTGGTCTCAGCAAGTTTGCAGATGACCCCAAACTGTGTGGTGAAGTCAACACACTGCAGGGAAAGGATGCCATCCAGAGGGACCTTGATGGGCTTGACATGAGGGCCCATGCTAACCTCATGAAGTTCAGCAAGGCCAGGTGCTAGGTCCTGCCCCTGGGTTGGGGCAATCCCAAGCACAAATACAAGCTGAGCAGAGTATGTATTGAGAGCAGTTCTGAGGAGAAGGGCTTGGGGCTGTTGGTTGATGAAAAGCTCAACATAAACAAACAATGTGTGAGTGCAGTCCAGAAAGCCAACCATATCTTTGGCTGCAGCAAAAGCAGCATGGCTAGCAGGTCAAGGCAGGTGACTCTCCCCCTCTACTCTGTACTCATGGGTCCCTACCTGGAGTACTGCGTTCAGCCCTGGAGACACCAACATGAGAAGGGCATGGGCCTGCAGGTACAGGAGACATGAAGATGATCAGAGGGTTTGAACACCTCCTGTATGAGGACAGGCTGGAAGTTGGGGTTGTTCAGCCTAGCAAAAAGAAGGCTTCCAGTATCTGAAGGGGGCCTACAAGAAAGCTGGGGAGGAACTTTTCACAAGGGTGTGTAGTGATCAGATGGGGGGGTAATGGCTTCACACTGGTAGAAGGTAGATTTAGATCAGAAGAAGAAATTCTTCACTATGAAGTTGGTGAAACATGGAACAGGTTGACCAGAGAAGCTGAGGATGCTCTTGTAGTGCTGGGGTTTAAACCCCCAGCCATGACTAAGGGTTGGCATACAGATGTCCACACTCAGGATGATGTCCACATATGGATGATGTCCATAGCCAGGCAAGAAAGACTCTCCTGACTGGTTTTCACTAAGGGTCTGGCCAGCCTTGGGTGGGAACTGATTAGGAGATCACCACCTGGTGCCCTCACCTTCCACATTAACTTGGAGATAGTGCAAGAAGCCACCTCTATAAGAGCTGATTCTGCTTGCAGTGGAGTTGGCAGGCTTGTTTGGGGTGCTTTTTTTTTTTTCTTTTTTTAATGTTATTATAATTTTTGTCGTCAGAAAGGCTCCCTGATTCTTCATAGCAATTGGAGTTCCCAGTGTGGCAGGGAGGCAAATGAGTCTCTCTTTGGGAAACTTCTACATAATTGGACTCATTGCTTGGCTGGTTCTATCTCCCACAGTATGGTTCTTGGCTCTGCTCTCTCCCTTCTTCATGTCCTTTGCAGTGAGTGAATGCATTGACTTGTTCTTCCCTCCCGTTGTCTGTAACTTTGGATCTTTGGTGTACAATGTAGTAGTGGAGGGAGGACTCTGGCTGTTGGTTTGCGTGTTGATGTTACTATCCTTCTATGTCAGGCAAGTGGTCAGCAGAACACCACCATCACTGGAAATACTTGCAAGCAGGCTGGATGAGGCTTTGAGCAACATGGTGCAGTAGGAGGTGTTCCTAGCTATAGCAGGGGGGTTGGAACTGGAAGGCCTTTAAGGTCCTTTCCAACCCAAAACATTGTATGGCTCTATGAAGTCCTATCTGTAATTTTATATTATTTTTATTTCTTGCTGTGAGCTTGAAAGTGAGGAGGGATGTAAGTGCTGGAGTTGTGAGGAGAACAGTATATGGTAGGAGATGTTTTGTCCTGGCTAGGAGCAAGCAGCTGGCTTGCAGGGGAGGTATGTGACATGTGCAGGAGTAGTGTTGTCTGTTTGAGGATAATGCACTATGGGGAGACAGTGAGAGCAGATGCAGCTTTTGCTTCCTGGTGCTTTGTAGGACTGTTTTGTGCATTGGGTGGCTGAGATGAACCAGGGACAGCACAGCCTAGCGTGAGGGTGTGTCAAAGGCACTCTGAGAGTGACCAGAGAGGGCCTGCATCCAACACAGTGTAGGTACGAAGGTGAAGGGTGTAATGCCCCATAAGAATCTGGACAGCCTCAATTACCCTGTTTAGAGTCTCTTGGTGTAGAGACTATAGTTCTTGCTCAGCAGTAATGTCTGCAGGGACTTGATAGCCCAGTGCCAGGCAGCTGGACCCCAACGTAAGGACAGGGCATCTCTGGGAGTGGTATCAGCCTTGGAAAGTCACAGTCCACTAACACTGGCACACTTCTCTTCTTTCTCGACATGTTGGCACAACCAACTGCCGTACTAACAGGATGCTGCAGGTTCTCCCCATCTTCCTAAATGTGGAGTGTATGGTCAGGAAGGTGGAGAGGTGCTGCTGCAACCTGGCCCTCACAGGGAGGGGGGAGATCAGGCTGCCGGCAAGCATGCAGCAAACAGCATGTCGTGGGTCCTGAATTTGCATAGATTTACCCAAATCTGCATACCAGTGTGCAGAGAGAGCAACTGGGAAAGAGGAAGAGAGACTCCCGTGTTTCATTGTATAAATAAACCTGCTTTCCCTCAAGCACTTCACAACCCACCTCTTCCTCCTCCAACTTGCTATCTGCTCCCTTTGCTGAGGTGTTAGGGGTGGCTGAGCGGCCCTGCTCGACACACCTCCTGTTGGCTAATCCAAAGTATGGACTTCTGGATTGTCATCCTCGGGAATGTTCCCCCTTGGCTGTCATCTCTTCTAATGTAATTAAGTTTAAAATGTTTTGTGTGTTGTGGTGTGGGGTTTTTTTTTTTTTTTTTTTTTTGTGTTGTGTGTGGGTAGTTTTTTTTTTAATTTTTTTCCTCCCCAAAGGTTTTGTGACTTCATGAAAGAGGAAATTTCTTTATTTTAGGACAATCCTTTACATATGTATGCCAGCTTTGGAGCAGGGGAATGTATGGATGCTTCAAAGAAATCACTGGAATTTTTTTTTTTTTTCTCTCCCTAAATAGGAAGCTAAAGACTAGTTTTCCTTGATGCTCTCAGGAACAGATTAACTTAATTACTGAACCCCACCTCCTTTAAACCAGCTTGAGGCATTGTTTTTGGCAAAGTCATAAATGATTGAAAATAAGAGGTTATAATTCAGAATGTTAAGCAGCCGTAACTTCAGTTTTCATTATCAACTCCATCTACAATACTTCACAGTACTTTCTGACACAAAATGTAGACTGAGGCCATGAAAAGAGCAAAGACAAGAAGGCTTGTATTTATGACTTTGATATCATTCTTGCTTAAGCATTACTTAACTAGCAGACCATCAGGCAAAGTTAGTTGCTGACTACAGCTTGCAAATCAGAACTGTTGTCTCCCAAAAGAAATGATGACCTGGTAAGTGTGCCCACATCCTTACATAACAACAGTATTTATAATCAAAGGGTAAAATTATATGGCCCCAAATATGATTGGCAGACCTGGAGCTTTGTGAGTCATCTAGTGAGACTCTTCATCTGAGAGAGGGTGGAAACGACCATGCTAGTGGAGAGTAATGAGAATATGGTAGTCACATATATTTCTCTTAGAGAGCCAGATGCTGGAGGCAAGTGATTCCACTCCAATTTTCTTTCTCTTGCTCTCTTTTTTGGGGTTTTTCTTTCTTTGATGTATACTTGTGGTCTTTATTGTTGTGGAGAAAAACCAGAAAATGTGACCCCAAAGTACTCTAGAGGTTCAAAATCTATTGCTTTTCTGAAAGAACATTCTTGATTTAGCAAATTGTTGTGTATGATGTGATATTAAAAAAAAAAAATATCCCTCAGAGTGTTGTGTTAGGAAGGGCCATGAGGCTTGGCAGCATGAGAAAAGCAGCAATGTTGGAAAGAGGCTAGTATGTAGAGCTGTATCTAATGCATAATTGGATGCTTGGAGTTGCACTGTAATGTCCTCAATGCAACACAAGGTTAGATATCAAGAACATCTAAATTGTTGTTCTGACACTTGTGTGGAGTTACTGCTTAGCCACAAATCACACACACCCTCTGTTCCTGGTGTTGTATTTTGGGGTGAATATTTTCTGCCTGCACTGGTGTGATGTTACTTGCATTAATCTGTTGCTTTCTATTCAGTCCTTTTGGAGGTATTATGTGTATCTAATCCTCAGCATCCATCCTAAGTATCTTATATGAATGCCTAGAAAGGATACTGGAGAAAGGCCAAATCCTTCCATCATGACTGCAAAGCAGTAGCTGGGCTGTTTGGCAGAAGCTTAGTCAATGGAGTGTTGTATTGCCATCAACAGCTTCAGCAAACTGGCATCTTGCTGGAGGGAGTACCGTGGAAAGTGTGCCAGCTGTAGATGCTGGTTGCACAGGAAGGTGGTGAATTTTAACAGTGAATTTCTGAAAGCGAGAAAAATAGTTTGCATTATTTGCAGCAAGTGGGATCTGAATGGTTTTACACCATACATCTCAGATGAACAAAGACAGGTTGTGTTTAGAAGGAGGTGAGGGATTCATCACACGGTCTGCTGTAAGGATAGCATCAATTCAGCCTGACATCTCAAGCCCAAGAGTTGAGTGTTCAAGTGAATTGTCCAAATTTCTTTAGTCTGTGAAGAGGCAAGTAGGTGCACAGTAAGGGATGAATACACAGGTGTCACAAAGTGTTTAACTCTCCCCATTGTCTGCACAGGGAGGTAGATGACAGTTAAATAGTTGTGGTTAGGTGAGATGAAACTGGCCCCAAGCACCCAGTTGCAGATGTCTAGGAGATAAACTCTCTTGCATAGTCAGTTGAGAGGGGATGGTTTCTTCTGAGGATAATTGAGACCATCTCAGATAGAGCCCTGTGCTAAATCATTCACTGAAGAAGCTATCCATACCTCTACCTATATGCCTATACCTATATAGGGTGTCTGCATTTCTAACTGGGTGTCTAAGCTAAAACCTGAATACCCACCAACAGTGCAACTTGTAATAGGATATATATTCCTACAGTTCCTGAAGACAGGTCTACAAAACCTGAGATTTTGTTGCAACACCAGTTTCTAAGCTTTGGGTGATAGATGGCTTCATATGGTATATATTCCGGCTTTGCCATATTCATACTCTTAAAGACAGCTCTTGGTGATGTTTACACACTCTTTTATGATCATGATTATCAACAAATAAACACTTAAAGCTCTTTTGTAGTTCTTGCAGAAACTGCAATAATGTATTTTATGTTTTGAACTCTTGCAAAGACCTAATTTCATGAGTATGTGGAACTCAATCCACAAAAAAATTAGGGCAGTTCCATGCTTTCCTATCAGCTGCTCCCAGGCTGCTGCGGGGCAAAGGGCCTTTTCTGCATTAATTATGTCCAGTTTGCTGAAAGGTTTGGCTAGAGCCTTAGCCAGTACAGCTTGTCGGGGGTCTGACACAGCTAGCCAAGCCTTTCTCCCTACTGACTTGGCTACCAGGGTTGACAGCTGCCAGGTCCTGTTGTCCTCAAATGGAATTTTTCAAGGGTTCCTTCTCAAACTGTTGCCACCGACTGTCACAGAGCAAGCCCCACTTTCTAGGTCAGCAATTTCCTGTACATTGCACGAGTGTGCCAACCCACCCTTGTAAATTCTGTGATGGAAGAGACTGCTTTGAATGAAGACACTCAATAATTCACATGTGAGTGTGCGCAACATTTAGGACCGTCCTTTTGTCCTAGTTGAGTTGATTCTTCAGTTTTGGACTGAAGTGGGCAGCTGATCTGCACGTCCATAGGATGGGCAGGATGCTGTGTAACACAGCTCACAGCACATGGCCTGATGGTTTGAGAAGTTGTGAAATTGTTAACCCTCTCACTGCCTTCCAGAGGTGCAGAACTTAAAGCATTAAAAAAAAAATAAAAAAAATAAAAAAAAATAAAAAAAATCATTGCTGCCACACTGTTTCAAGCAGTATTTTTGGGACAATGGATCATGTCCCTCTTCTGGGATAAGAGCATATGTGGTGTATATCAGCAACCACTACCTGTGTCTGAGATGATAGTATCTTTATTGGATAGTATAACCTCCTGTGTCACTGAATGTTGAGAAAATACCTACAGCAGTAAACATGAACCCTAGCATACACAGGATGTTTGCTCTGCTGGTACCTTTCTTCTTTGTGGGCTGCCAACCTCAGACTGTCCTCCACTCAACTAATTCAGAATTCTGGCTTTCATTATTAATTAGAGGTCAACTTCATACTGCCATAGATTAAGTTATTCACTAACACCTGTTTAAAATATGAGGCCAAGTTTGAAACTTTAGTAATTAATTTAGCCTAAGTCGTGGCATGATGTGGCATGAAAGTCAATAATCAAACCTTTGCCTGTGCAGGAATTGCACTTGTATTAAGGCAAATAAAATGTTGGGCACAAACATCTGGATTCTGCACTTGGAGTCTAAGTTGATGAGACTATGAAAATGCAGGATGGATGTCACGATGTGTAGTAAAAAAGGTGAGATGGCTGAAGACCTGATCAAACTACTAAAAAAAAAAAAAAAAAGATAAAAATCAGCACAAGCTGTGAGATGAGTTGCTGCCCTGTATAAATGGGGAACTATATGTAATGGCATGGTTCTTAATATGAGGATTCAGACTTATTTCAATATTTATCTAGTTACATTAAAAGATGATTGCACGAGGTGTTGCTGGGGAACTGAAGACTTGGTTGATAACCTGAAGAGGAAGGGGTTGAGCCATACTGTTACTCAGTAACCTATTTTAAAAGGTACTGTTATCCTAAGCAATGGTGTATCTTTCTGTTATTAAGCTTGGACTATCTCTTAAGCCAAAATACCAATAGTTGTTGTGTTGGTAAAGAAAAGACATTGCTTGCTTATGCCTTTTAGTCTGATGCAAGCCCTGGTGTCTTCTGCTCTTTTCTCTTGATGAAAGGAGTAAAATGCTGCCCCAGGGTGGTTTGCATAGTGATTTGTCCAGAACTTGAGATGAACAGAGCCACTGGAGAGGAAGGAACTCTGCTTTAGTCTGTGGGTGAACACAAATGAGAACTGACCTACAGAGAGGGTGTAATTTGCATAAACTGTATAACCATTGCTATTGTGCTGGGAATCCCTGTAACTCACTCTGAAATGGCCACGTCTGGGAAAGGAACTTAAAGGGAAAGAATAAGGCTTCTAACTCGTTGGTATCCCTGATAGTGAGTCATACTTGTAGGCTTGTGTAATGATGCCTTCTCCAATGAACATTGAATGTAACTTGACAAAAATCTTATGGAAGGAGATAAGTTGCAGAGGTTTGTGTGGGGAAATTAAGCCTCTGGAGTCCTTGCTAAGGATGTAGTCTGAAGTTAGTGTTACATTGCAAGCTAAGACTAAGTAACACTTTCCCAGGGTGTGGAGACAGATCTGAGTAAATTCCTTGTCATCAGTGGTGTAAATGTGTGATGCTGTATTCCATGTTTGCCACAGTGGCTGGAGAAAGGAAAACAACATTGTAAGGGTTGCTTTGACAAGGGACCTGGTTACTAATCATCTACTAACATTTTTCTGTACCTAGGTGCAAGTATGGATATGGAGCATATGCTGTACTTTCCTTGATGATAAAGTTTCTTTCACACTTAATAAAGGTGTTCTGGTTTTATCCACAATGGATGGTTGCAAGTAAAAGGTGATGGATGTTGATGACATTCAAGAAACATTTCAGTGATCCTAGGAATTTCTTGGGGGATTCTCAGAGGTGTTTGGGCAGGTGGAACTTTGTTTTAGAGAGAATTCTTGTTGAGTTGTTTTTTGTTTTGTTTTTAAATCTGATCAGTGTCGCTTTTGACTTTTCTTGATCATGGATTAGTCTTTGGATTGGTATCGTTCAGGTATCTTTTAGGTAAGATGTTTAAAAATGTCATAGAACTGATGGGGTTTTGTTTAAAGCGGTTATGTTTCAAAGTAAGTGCTAGCAAATATGCTCAACAGCAAACTTTTGAGAGAATTGTTCCTAATGGAGTCAATTTTAGGGAAGGGAATTGCAGGATATCCTGGAGTGCTCTAGTGAGTGATAGGACAGACATCGGTAGGATGGCTAAAGCCTGGTTTCATTTCAGAAAATTGTGGTGAATAGTGAAAGTATTATGAAGGAAAGGGGCTGGAAGTTGTAGAAAAAAGAAAACAGTAGAAAGAAAAGCAAAGAAAGTGAGGTAATTTAACTCTGCAGAAAGTGCCTTATGTCAGACTTTCACAAGAAATGCTGTCTTTTGTTGAAGAACAGTCAGGAATTGGGACACAGCAACAGATGTGAGAAAGAAGAATCCCCCAAGCTGAAAAAAATATTAGACTTCTTTTCTATATTTTAAAAAAGGGTTTTTTTAGGGTTTTTTCACCCCAATTAGCCCCTGCTTTAGTAAAGTTCTGGTTCATGTAGTGCACACATCTTACTACTGGGAAACACAGACTTCTGATTCTATTTTTAACAGTCCAGGAGAGCAGCAGCACTGTAAGCACTGTAGCACATCTATGAGTGTGTATTGTTTTGCCTTATTGTGGGACACTTCTCCTAGAGGGTAGAAGTTCGTTTGTCTTCGTGTTAACTCCAGAGGGAAATTGTCTCAAGCAGAGAACAGTTAGTTGTAGTAAGCTGTGTATGTATGTGCCATGTTTTGATGTAGCTCACTGACAGCTAGGAACCAGACCTAATCCGTCAAACTCGTTCCACTGAAGACCCGAAGTATAATTCCATTTACAGTCTTTAACATAATAGCAACGAAGCTACTTGGCTCCTAACCTTCTATTTTTTCAGTAAATACCTTCTCTTTTTTTACATCCCCCCCCCCCCTTTTTTTTTTAACTTCAGAAATTTTTTTTTTTTTTTTTCAGTCAGTAATGTTTTGGTGTTCTGTGCTTGTTTGTGGGGGAAAAAAAGAGCAGAATCTAGCAGTACTAGACAAACTCTTTATTGAGTAGAACATGCTATCATGTAATCACTGCATTAACAGCTATTACATAGCTGGACCCCCATCCTTACCTGTTAGAGTTGTTTTTAACTGGGTATTACTTACTAGTTTGCTACCTGAAGTTATATCTTCCAGATAAATTAGAAAACTGGAGTCATTTAGAGTTGTTAAATATTCTTCAATAATTTTACAAGAACAAGAATCTCAATTGTAGGAATCTTGTTATTTAGGTAATACCTATTAGAAACCAGGATTCCAAACTGCAGGCTCACTTTGGCTACTTCTATTTCCTCTGGACTGGGAAAAAGTAGGGAAAGAAATTGCCACATACCTCAAATTCTACCTGAGTTTAAGAAGGATATTTCCCACCCCCTTGAAAAAGATCTTATTTGTCTTTTCCCTGTTCTTAAATTTTTAAACTGTTGCAGGTTTGACAATACTGTCTTTTTTTTCCCTTTGTTTTGAAAGCTGCTAGAAATATTCTGAGTAGAAACTGAAAATGAGATACAACATTCTCTTAATGCTGAAATGCTTCATGACCATCTTCTTATACTATTTTTATTGTTTCTGGTGGCACCATAGCACACAGATTTGCACTAGAAAAGAGGGGAGAGCAGATGACAAGGACCATTCTTTATAGGCTGGACCTAAAAAGACCAATAGAAGATGCTATTTCTTATCTCTTCATCTGCTGCTTACTTCTAAAAGGGAAATAAGGCTATTATATATCTTTGTTGCTATTAATAAGTGTCTGGTAGGATAATAAACTGGTGGCCAAGGGGTAGTGCTGTGCTTACTAGCACAGAATATCCTTACTAGTGCCAAAATTGCCTAGATGTGACAGTTTTTCAGGGTACATTGCACTTGTTTCATCTGGCTGAACCAAAGGTTTTCAGTTTGACAACTTAGCCTATGTATAAGACTTACTTGGCTTCGTTTTGACCAAGGACTTTCTGAATATATTGGTTGGTTTGAGGTTTGGTGGGTGGTGGTTGTTTTGGTTTGGTTTTTTTTTTTTTTTAATGATTAAGACAGGCAGATGAATACTTAATATACTTTGCTCCTTACTTTTAGATTCTGTGTCACTCTCAACATTAGGCCAGGTAAAAATTTTCTAAAAGTTTCTGTTCTTCTGTTAGATACATTCTTCATATCCTTTAATAAGTAGACATACATAATGCACATTACATGAAATTAGTTTTCTCACACTAAATGATTAATGACTATTGAACGGGGTTTGCATTACTGTACAAGTACTGTCCCACAAGAAATCTTACCATAAAGCCCCAAGAACTCATTTCTGTTAGCAACAGTTTATTATTGTCTATTGGGCTGTCTTTCAAAATTGAGACTTTTATGGAAGGTGCTGGAGTTACCCAGCAGTTCCACACACAAAGATTGCTATTAGCATTACATTTTGGTTCTGGCTAAGTGTTGACTGCATAAAAGGGAATAAAAGATGGCTTTTGTGATTAATCTACCCAGGACATGGCTGAAGGAATCATGCTAGAGTAAAGTGTGTTACACCTAGATTTGTGATTTAAAATATTGCTGTTAGATGCTACTGTGAGACCTGTAGGGAAGAACAGAGGTGGTGTTTCACTAAATACAGCTGAGTGCATGAGTATTAACAATGCTTTCAACACACAGAAAGCATAAGCATTGTGGCTTTCAGGACTATGAGCAATGCTAGCACTCTTGTGAGCTCAGGGAGCACTTGTTGCAGCCTTGAGATTACTCTCATGCAGGAGTATTTCAAAAGAAAAGTTCTCTGGGTAATTCCTTGGAGGAGTTACATGAGTGCTTTTTCTGAAGCTGCAGAGCTGTAGGATATTTTATTGACATTCTTGTATGATGCAAGTCTTTTCTTCAAAAAAAAGGACTTTTCTCCTTTTTTTAATTACAAAATTGTGCTAATTTGCTATATTTACAGTAATTGCAGTGATTGGTTTAACGTATATATGTATAATGGAAGTGCTAGAATTAAAGATGCCAGCAGAACATTAGTTTGGTTCTTTTACATATCCATTATAATATAGTACATCTTCACATAATTAAAGACTTATTCATACAGCTGTATCTCTTCATGTACCCATAATATTCTAACTGCAGTGCTTACCTGTAGGTCCTCTACTGATCTGAAATCTTGATATCACTTCTCACTTTAAATTCTGGTACACCGTCAGACTTGACTTGTGCACTATAAATTTGCTTAACCAGCAAGCATGCTATTTCTGATTTTATTTCATGCTTTATATCTGTATTGTGCCCTCTTTGTTTAGCTTCCAGCTGATGCTGTGCTTATGTTCTGGACCTCTTCTTTTCCGGAGATGTGAAGGCTCAGATTTAGTAGTATTGAAAGTCTTGTGAGCAATGCCAAATTTTTCATCAAGCAGGGTCATACCCATAATGCTCTGCAGTGTTGAGTTCAAACACATGCTATGGAGGTAAAAAGATGGAAACGGGACTTCTGGTGTTGCATCATCCATCCTCTATGCAGAGATGAATTGGAAGGCATTTTGTTGTAGGACATCACCCTCAAATAGTGCTGCTGTCTCAGGTGTGGTGGTGCTGTGGCTTAGAAGGTGGTGATGATGATATCAGCTTTGGTTATGATGCAGTGCCTGAGAGACATGAATTCTCTGATGGACAGGAGACCTGGCTAAGACATTTCTATGATGGAAATGTTCCTGAAAGCTCTGCTTCCCATCTGGGAAAGCTGTAGCAAACAATTACACTAACCTGAAAAGTTGTTTGCGTAACTTGGCTCACATCTGATAGATATTTTCTCCTAAAAAGGGTGGACATAATCATCATAAAATCTCACATTAGTTTTTCAACTCTTGTTCCTGTTTCTTCTAAGTTGCTGTCTCTCAACAAGTTAAAATGATGATGATGTTGTTTGGGAAGATGCAAGACCTAGGATGACAGTAATAGTACCTGTTTTTCCCAGTATTCTCTCATTCCCTTCAATTGAGAATCTTCTGCTCCTGTTGATACTTGGGATCCTGAAGCAGTTTCTTGTTACTTAATCTATTTGAACATATGTCCCACTCCAAGATGATGTCAGTGCACATGTAAACTGTACAAGGTTGAAAATGAGCAATTATCACATCTGAGTTGCTTCAGAGTCACAGTGTGACCATACAATCTCATAGTTATCATATAGTGCATTTTAATCAAGCCAGCAATTAACTTGGATTGTCCATGCAAGTTTGTCATTAGTAAGGCTTTTTTATCAGTATAAATCTCTGAATGTGATTTTTATCAATGCAAATGTATTTTTTAAAAAGCAATGGAAGCAGTAGATAGGAAACAGATTTCACAAAGCTATTAACAATGTTAACTCCCAATATGCTTCAAATTCATTGAAAACCTGAATTAGCAGTACAGCTTATTTTTAACATGGCTGCATAAGACTTAAAATTTTAGATGTCTATATTTTAAATATATTTATATTATTCTAACATTGTGTCCTGGTTCCGTGTAAAAAG
>NW_008586089.1:0-1408 GCF_000691845.1 Merops nubicus | reverse complement strand
CATGGTCCTCCAAATTTAATCCATTCAGGGCCAGCAAACTATACATCGGATCTTCCCAACCAGGAACTTCATATGGGGCCATCCTCATCGCCAGTTTTGTTCTGCCAATGACCAGGCCCAACAAGAATGATACAGCCAGCAGAAAGATGAACCAATACACAGACTGTATTGTAAGCAAAAAAGGACATTCCATGAATGATTGCTGGGAGTACAAACAGGTCAATCAGCTCCTATATAATTGATGCCACCCCCAACGATCCCACAAAAGATGTGACTCAGCCCACAACAGGTGGTACAGAGAACTGAGGTTGCCCATAGTTGGCATAGGAAACAGCCAGACCAGCCAGTTAAGCATATAAGAAAAAGGTGCCCACATGGCAACTCTCACCTGATCAGCCTGCGTTCGCAAAGGTCTTAAGCAGACTGGGGCCCAGCTCCAGGGAGAGTCAGGAGGTCTTTCCTGAACCAGGAAGCTCTGGGGAGTGCACTCCACAGACAGACACTCCTGACTCCCTGCAAGTGGTCCCAGCTTTTATCCCCAAGCAGACACCTGACCTTTGTCAACTCAATGCAGGACCCCTGGGGCTCATTTCCCTTATGGCTCTCCCTGCAGGGCCGGCCGCACCCTGGGGGGAAGCTATAAGGCAAACTCACCACCTCTGTATGAAGGGCTGTGGGAATAACCCATATGTCAACCTTAATTCGGGGATAGAGGTTCAAACCCCAGCATTTCACCTGCGTAAAATAAAGGTTGGTGTTACAATTAGGAAAAGTTAAACTGAAGAGACGATAAGGGAGAAAAAATTAAAATAAGACAAAGATAAGACTTTAGTTCTTGCTTTTTAAACTTTTTTATTTTTCTGGTTTATTTGAGCTTCATCAAAAGTGGTTAACTAATAAAGAAAAACAGTTGCATAGCTGTATGGTTTGCTACTGGTAAATTTTTTAATATTTTGGGGTTGTTCTGTCTGGAGAAGAGGAGGCTCCAGGGAGACCTTATTGCAGCTTTCCAATATCTGAAGGGGGCTGGCAAGAAAGCTGGAGAGGGACTTTTTACAAGGGCTTGTAGTGATAGCACAAGGTGTAGTGGTTTCAAAGTGCAACAGGGTAGATTTAGGTTAGATGTAAGGAACAAGTTCTTTACTATGATGGTGGTGAGACAATTGAACATGTTACTCAGGGAAGTTGCGGATGCTCCATCACTGGAGGTGTTCAAAACCACATTGGGTAGGGCCTTGTGCAACCTGGTCTAGTGGGAGGTGGCCCTGCCCCTGGCAGGGATGTTGGAACTAGATAACCTTCAAGGTCCCTTCCAATGCAAACCATTCTATGATGTTATGATTCTATGATTTTTGCAGACATAAGGAAAAAATTAATTTCTATTTTTTGAGAAGAAACTTTTGAAGCT
>NW_008586088.1:0-38084 GCF_000691845.1 Merops nubicus | reverse complement strand
TGTAGCGAGTAATGGATGTGGCCAGACCACTAAGTGACATCAGGCTCCGCAGCCGGGTCAGGACACCCATAAACTTTAATTTATGGGTTATCGGTGCCGTGAGGTGCTCTCATAAACTGGCAGAGAACAGCTTAATTCGCCCGTGAAACCAGCTCCTTGCTGTGGTTTTTTGCTGCCTATGTTTAATCTGTGTTGAGCAATAAAATAAATAGAGTTATTAACTTGGCGTGTTACATGTGAAGGGTGTAAGGGATGGTATTTAATGTAAGAGCGTGATTGAGCAGCAGACGCCTTTGCGTGCTGCTTCTATGCTTCCACCTCTGAACTCACAGTTTCGTTTTATTTAGTCTGTGTTTATAACAAGCTGCCCTTCTACATTAGCAGAGTTCTTTTCTTTTATTTGATTTCTTAAACAGCTCACCAAATCTTTGCCTTTCCTTCCCTCTAAACTGTAGAGTAACTTCAGGAGCAATAGCTTTTAGTGCGTTTTTGCGTTCTTCCTTTTGAAGAATACTGGATAGTCTGGACAGTGATGACCCGTATCTTTAGACCTCATGATGACCTGCAGCACATGAATTCAGTGGGTTTTTTTTACAGTTATGTTTTTTAATAATGTTCAGAGTTCTTATTTTAATCTTGGATCAAGAGCTCCATTTGAATGATGTTTTTTGGTGTATGTGAAACCTATCTTTTGTAGGTGTTCGTTTAAAAATACAGTAATTAGATTTGTGGTATGAGCTATTGTCATCCTTCAGGTGCCTTTTATTGGAGGGGTGTTTACATCTTGACCATATTTGCAGAAAGATCTTATTTACAACTAGGCTATTCATTGACTGAAGGTATTTGCTCTAGTTAATGTATATGATCAATTCTCTAATCTCATTTAGAATTATCATTAGGATTTTGCTAGATATCACTGTTTGGATTGGGTAAGGCTTTTTTTTTTTTTTTTGTATTCAGAATGGGTGATTGCATGTAGCTTCTACAAGCTGTCTTAAAGCAAGTTAATTTAGGTTTTGGGGTTTAATCTCCTAGAGCTGGGGAGTGAATGGTTGAGACTCATCAGTTTCAGCTGTGACTGTTTAGTCATCAGAATGACAAGGAGTGAAGCAGTAACCTAAACACTGGAAAGCTGATTTAGATAATTTCAGACTCAGAGTAGCTTTGTACTTTAATGTGAATGTGTTAATATTTACATGGGCACACTTAAAAAGAGATGAATTCCCAGTGCTGCAGATTACTGTCAACAGGCAGAGTACACCAAGGAAGGGTTGCTGCATGTTCTATTCTTTCTCTTTTTAGGCATCCACTAGCCAGTCCTTACTAGAGACAGGATACTGTGTTAGACAGACCTTGAACCTGAGCTAGTGTAGCCTTTTTGTGTTTATAATATTTTCTGTGTAGGAGCATGCCATTCGGAATGTAAATTTTAAATTAGGCAAGAGTCAGAGCTGTAAGCTTTAAGAGGATGATATAGAAGTCAATACCAGGTGCAGAAGAAGCAGGCTAACAAATGTGGATGATTATTTGTGGTGTGTGGTGATTTTTTTTTTTTTTAACTTTTATAGGACATCCCAACTCCTGATAGGAAACGGTCACAAGTATGCTTCCTAAATGGCAACTTCCAGTTCTTTCCTGAGTGCCTTGTGGGAGTACTGTGCTTCTCCTAAAGACGATTCCTTGTTGTTGGAATCTGCTGCAACTCCCATCCGTTCTTATGATATTGCAGCGTTACCTTTGACTGAAACTCCAGCCTTAGTTTTGCTTTCCTGTGCTGACTCCCTGTGTGGCAAGTACCTGAGCCTTTCATTTCTCTCTAGCACATAGAAGGGACCTAGAAAAGGTTGTTCTGTAGCATCTTCCCTCTGAAGTGGTTCTTCTGTGTTAAGGTTTACTGTAGAACTTGCTATGATAACAAGTAAAAGCAGGGAAAAAAATCTGATCTTGCCACTAACACAGTGTCCATGAGTTGTCTCCTAGAGTATTGTTTAGAGAGTTATTGCAGTGAATTAAGCAAGTGTCACCACTGGAACTATGAGAATTTTGTGCAGGAGTCGTGAAAGCTTCCTATGTAGTTGTTCTAATGCAATGTGATCCCAGCCTGTGGTGTATATGCTCTTCCTGACCACATCTCTTGAAAAGTGTTCATCCTGGTTGCAACTTTTTCTTTTTCATTAAGGAAAAGATGCAGTATATTGACTTTTCTGTTCCTAATTTTAGACTTGGAAATATAACAGAGTTCATTTTTACATGCTTTCAGTGGATCGTGGATGTTTACATCGCGAGTGGTATCAGAGTTACATAATACAGTGCCGTGTCCTTTGTTACAGCAGTAGAGAGACAGGGAGTAAGCATTCCTTAATGTAATTCAAATAACTTTTACAGTGCAGTGTCCTTAAAATTCCATGACAGTTCAGACCGCTAGCTCTGTCCCAAGTCCTGTTGGCTGTGTGGCCAGTCTGAGAACTGCTCTGGCTCCATGTTTGCATATTTTGCAGAATCATTTTGAGCATTACCATGAGATATTCAGTGAAGTTATTTGACAAAGGAGTTTCCAAAGACAGCCATAAATTATAGTGGTAGGATGATGTGCTCTTTATTTCAGCTAGCAGTCTTGTCTTTAGGGGAAAACCATCAGAAAGCAAAAATAACATGTCTTAAGGTGCACAAAACTTTACTTTGGTGTTCTTGGATATTTATGTTCATTATACTTGGCTACCAAAGAACACAACTTGGTTTCCCCCCACACTTTGGAAGGCTGACCAGTTCCATGTGTTCTTAACAATAGCATTAAGCAGACTAGTTTTCAGGACTTGGGGTTTTGTGCTGAAAAACGCTTCTCAGTATACATTATGAACCATTGGTAGAATCAACCTTATCTCCCAGTTGTTGGCTCTGGAGAAAAGATGAGGAGCTAATGTAAAAGGGTTTCAGAATGTTTAATTTCTTGGGGTCACATCTTGTTACTGTGGCCAGCATTTTTGATGTTGTTGCTTCTCCATTCAGCTGTGAAGGCTTATGTGATCCCACTATTGGCTTTTCTTATGTCACTTATGACCTCTGGAGATCATCTAGTTCAACCTGACAAAGCAGGTTCACCTAGGGTAGGTTGCACAGGAACACGTTCAGTCAGGTTTTGAAAATCTCCTGAGAAGGAGACTCCACAGCCTCTCTGGGCAGCCTGGTCCAGTGCTGTGTCATCCTTTAAAGCTTTTCCTTATGTGAAGTAAGAGATTGAGTTAAAATCCAGCCTAGACAGTACTCCCTTAAACTATAAGATATTTTATTAAAATATGATATATTTTAATACAAGTTAAAAAAAAAAAAAAACCAAACACAACCTTGGCAGTTGTTTGCTAGTTTTAGAGAACAAAAATTCAAGCTTTCTTAATTCTCAAACTATTTGCAATATAGTCTGTGATGTAATAAGCCTGCAACCAAAAGCTCCTGAAGTGAACTCAGTTTACATCCTCAGGCACACTAGTACTGAAAGATCGTCAATGAACCACTCCATAAACTGGAACTCCAGACTGTGCTCTAGTACTATGACATTGGAGATGTGAATGTTGTAATTTGCAGTGCGCAGAAGAGATGGCGACGTATGGACACAGAAAGAATAGGTCTGCCTTGACGTTTTCTGCCCTGCTTTGACTGTTAGGTGCTTGCCATCCATGTCACAGGGTGGCTGTGGTTCTGTTCCCCAAGTGTGTTCCATGGTCTGCTGCTCCACTTCTGCTCCTGCCGTTTGTTGCCATCAGGCGTTTTCTGTCTGGGCAAGGGGTAGGCAGTGCAAAATGTCACCCAGGGTGTTGAAAAAAAGACATTTGCTGAATGTCACTGTGTGCAGCTAGGAATGGTTTTGGGCTTATTGATGGCTTTCTAAAGCAGAGTGAACTATCATAAAGCAAAGAAACGAGTATTTTTACTCCAACTATGAAGTTACAAGTGCTTCAAGGGTTTTCAGTATGGACTCAGTAAGTGCAGTGGGAGGAGGCTTACACCTAAAGTTTTGTACCAGAATTTGGGTATTGTCCATGTATACGATGTGATTATGTCTATGAAGTCTTATGGATAGTTATATGTTAGATAAAGCTTATCTGTACCCATTTTGAAACCATTATTTTGCTTATTTACCACTTTAAGACCAACTTGTACTGGACAGGAATGGAGGCAGAGTAAATTTGCAACTTGCAATCCTCTCTTCTCTGGGCTTTGTCTTTTCTGACTGTTACTGTTTCTGTTGGGCTGTATAGAGAAACAGTTGTTGGGAAGGTAACTACTTTAAACTTATGCTTCTGGCATTTGGAATAAAACCATGAAATTATATAGTATTTCCAACACTGACTAGAACTTATGTCATATTACTATTAGCCTTTCCTTTTTTCCTTTAGGCTCCATAGATTCTCAGCTCCACAGTCTGGAAAATGCATATCTTAGGTCCCTGTTGAAGTAAAGACAGTCATCCAGGTAGGATTACTTTATGATTCCTCTTGTCCGCTGTTTTCTGATACCGGACTAGGCTGTTGCTTGTTTTTTATGGTCCTGAGCAATGTGGGGACTAGCATGAAAGACCCCAAATAGCTTTATGTCATGCGTAGTATCAAATAAAGCTGTGAAGCAATGTTGTATCAATACATGGTTCAGTATTCTTAATTGTGTATTGCTTTATTGTGTTTTAAAGACAGAATCGGGTTTTTCTGAGTCAAGAATGACTAAATTTTGTTACATTATTTCATTATATATGATAGTGTAGGTTTTGGAAAGATAGGACAGTGTATTGCTAATACAGCCAACAGTTAATGATGACTGATTAAAAACCACATTGTACTATAAATTGTATAACAAGTTTAAGTGTAGAGTATAACTGTTTCAGAGCTACTAATTATGTCTCAGAACTCAGAAATGTGTACATCCATTTATGTATCAGGAGCACAGAAAATCAGTATTGTGTTCATAATGTAGTGCTTGGTGGACTGAGCTTCTTTAGCAAACAAAGCTGTTTGAAAATGAACAATGTAGTTTCAGATACGAAATGATGAGCTGTTGTTTCACAGACAATATGCCATGAATGCTATCTAAAGAAATGGACTTGACATTGCTAATTATAAATAAGACTGTGGAATGTAATTATTTCACACATTACGTGTGGCCAAATCAGAAGCTTCAACTGGCAGATGGAGAGGGCTTTTTTGGTGTGTTTTTTAAAACACCTTGCAAGTTCAGCTGATAGAAAGGTCTGCTTTTTTATCACAGTCCAGAAGAGTTGAAAAAAGGAAACTGTTGCAAAGAAATGGTCTTAAATTTCTTCTCAGAGGTCTGACAGATACAGTAATGAAGGTTTTCAGTGGCTTAACAGATACTGTGCTGAGAGTTTTTCAACGAATAGCTGTTCATGAGCAGTTAATTATCTCATTGTGATCTGGGTCATCTTGGAAGCTGTGAACACAGTTAACTTTTGTGTTAAGATTGCATTGTAAGTGCAGTGTGGAAGGGGGAGAGCTGAAGCTGCATCATCTTGAGGCTAACAGTGCTGGAGAAGTGACCAAAATGAACTCTGAACAAGCAACTTCCTCCCCTGTTAAGATGAACAGAGGCTGAAGTCTGATGAGCGTGTGAAGTCTCTGTTCTGCAGGTCATATCAGAAAATCCTTGTTCCTCCCCTAATGCTGTCCCTCCTACCAGCCCAAGGCACAGTTACTGCTGCTCCCACCAGGACAAACAGCAGCCCTTTGTTAGCTGCCTTGCTTGGGGCACACCCTGTCCTGGCTTCCCTGCTGCTCACTTGCCATCTGTAGATGCCAGAGACCCTGAGAGGAGACTTCTGCTGCCTTATCTCCAGAGTTAAGGGGTTCAGTAAGTCTGTGCTCCCTCCAGCACGTATCGCTAACCTATAATTTCAGTCCTGCCAACTTAAGTTCTGGCATTTGATTTCCAATGGAGAAAGGATCATCTGCTGTGTACCACAGAGCTCTTGCAGGTTTCTTAGTCGAAGACTGCTTACTTCTCCCAAGTTCCAAATCGGTTACTTTGATAGCAGCAAAACTAGATGTGCTAGAAATTTGGTCTTAGTATTAAGAAGACACTACAAGTTGTATAGCCCAGTAAGTCTTAAACGGCCCCGACTGAGCTGCAGTGTGTGGCTCCCTGCTTAGAAAACTTATGATGCGTTTGAAATACGATACAGACAGTAACTTGGGCCACCTTCCAGCTGCCATTACCCGTCCGAGCAAGGGTATCAAAATGGCAAGCAAACCTCAGGGGATAAAACTGTAAATGGCATGCTTCGAGGTAAATGCTGAGTGGCGCCTGCGGCCCCTCATCTGGCTGCCCTGAGAGTCATGTGCCTGGGCCCTGAGACCTGGAACAGGTCAGGCAAGACACCCTGGGTGCTTCTCAGGGAAGACAGTCCAGCTTCAAGGAATCTTGATGGTTAAAGCTGACAGCAAAAATAATGTGTGGCAGTTGAGTGCTGAAGCTCTTAAGACAGAAGTCAGTCATCCAGTAATCATGTTTTTGGAAGGTTGTCCTTTGTTTAGAACTGTGGCTATAGCCAGCAAATGCAGATGGTTGAATACTCTTGTAGTTTCCCTCTATTCCTGCGGGAAGATAAAGTGCTTCTGTTGGATGGTGGGCATCCTAGCACCCAAAATGAAGGGGAAAATGTGACTGGAAATAGCAAATTTCAGGACTGCAACAGTGGAGGAAAATGTCTTTCTGGACAATTAGATCTGGAAAGCTCTGCTGTGAATACCATGAAGGGAAGGATTTGCAATGCAGTTACTGGAGGAAACGGAGCAACTTGATAATTGGGAAAAAAGTTGAAAACGTTATTGTGCCAGCTGTTAAAAGCTTTTGTTTCCTAGAAGCTACAAAACCGGTTTGTATTCTACTCAATATTAATTATTTTAATATTTGATTATTATGATTTTTGTATGCATATTTATTTATGCATGTATATATATGGTAAATATGCGTGTGTTACTTAATAAAGATAATTAAAATTCCTTCTCATTAAGGCTTTTTACTGAACTTGTTGGCAGTGATAAATGAAGACTTAAATATCTTCATTTCAAAAGGAAAAAAGGTTGGGGTGGGAATGGAAGGGTATTAGAAACCAAGGCAGAAATTTGGCTAGAAAGAAGAATCTGTAACTGACGTGGCTGTGGGGGAAGAGTTTAAATATTTCAGATACATAATGA
This sequence comes from Merops nubicus, assembly GCF_000691845.1. Lineage (NCBI taxonomy): Eukaryota > Metazoa > Chordata > Aves > Coraciiformes > Meropidae > Merops > Merops nubicus. Next base: position 30,885 of record NW_008586088.1, on the reverse strand, counting down.
TATTATAGGAGAGTTGTAAACCACTTTTTTTTTCCCCGCCTAGGTATCTGATTTTTATAAGTAATGTGCAGACATTAATATGACAAAATTTGAATTTTGGAGAGAGACCCCTACATTCTATGTAGTGCAGGAGTCTTAGGTGGTATGTGTTAGGAAAGGTTTGCAAACTCAGGACAACCTCTTCTTACAGTAGGACCTGGTTGATCCTCTAATTATAATAACTCATGGAATACCATAGAAGCTTCAGAAAAGTAGCAAAAAAATGCTACTTTTTTTATCTGGAGAAGAAATAGTAGGAGATGACCCAAATCTTCACTGGTTGGTTGTCATCACCTTAACTGACTGAAAAATATGGAGGAACATCATAACTACCATCTGTAATGTGAAGACAGGTATTCTCAACCCAGTAACTACCAGTGGTTCTCTTCTGGCTCAGCAAACCAAAGGTGGTATAAGTTTATCTATTTCAATTGTTCAGACTTAACACATCCTGTAGGAAGATAGAGCAGTAAAAACAGTGTTTAATTAAAACCTATGAATAGAAACAGAGAGCAGCTGTAACACAGTGTTTAATTCTGCAACTTTGTTGTGTAGCTGGACAAGTGCAATCAATGATGGTTGAGTAAATGCCACTTCATTAATGTTGAATTTACATTTGACTCCCCAGACTTTCAGCTTTATCACACTATTTAGCGAGTTCCAGCTAGTGGTTTTGGCTTCCTGTGTGTGATAGCAATAAAATTTGAAAGAAAACAGGAGACATTCTGGTTGCTTTATCCAAGGACTGAACCCACCATTTTACGTACTGCTAACTTACATCAGGGAACTAAATATCCCACCTTATGAAATCACTTATTCTGTCTTCTAATCTTTTAATCTAGCTTGGATATAGGAAAAATATTTAATGTGTGTATTAGTTCAATAGACATATGCATTACTTATCAAAACACTGCAGCTTATTAAAGTAAACCTGCTATCATCACAGGTGAAAGTTTCCTGAATGACATGTAGTGCCAGCAGGTGCACTGCCTATTTTCACAAACTGGTCATTTGAGGTGGTGGTTGTACTTCAGGAAGAAAAAACACCACCTTGACTATATGAATAGAGCATCTCCAGGTTTCTGAAAAGAAAACCTGGCATGCACATTAATATGACCTAAGGCTAACAGGCTATAGAACAGGAAAGTGTTCATTTAAGTAATCGGACTTTCTGTGGCTGTTCAGTGTGTTTGTATTAACAGTTTCAAGTATGTCAGAGCAGCTACATATGTTAGTTGAGATTTCTTATATTTGCAACATTGTGAAGATCTAAATAATAAATTGTTATCCCCAGTTGTCCAAAAGCAAATCCCATATTGTATTGTGGTACTTACAGCTAAGTAGTTTAGCTGCTGGTTTGCAGCTCCTGAGGTCCCCTCAGCGTTAGGATAAAAATAAGAGTGTATCCTTCAAGTTCCTGCACAGGACGTGGTTGGAGCTGCTGTGGTTTGTCTGCAGGATTCCAGCATGCTTCTGTTGCTCCTGGCTCCCAGTCTACTCACTAAAGAGGCCAAGTGTCTTCATCCCTTTCGTCGCAGTGGGCTGCTTCTCATTCACTGGCTGGTCAGAATTGAATGCTGATTCCCCTTCTGTTTAGGCGTGCAAAGGGCTAAACTTTTCTTTTGTGTCCTCCAGTTAGTGCTGGCCTTACAACCTATCGGCCATCATACATAAGTTAAAAGTGCACCATTACCCTCTTCCAAATGTTAAAAGTCTTCTTGCTGTGCTGCCTTGTAACTTCTCCAGGGTAATAGAAATTGTTTCTTTCTCTCTATCTCTTTTGCCGACTTCAGAATCAAGAGATTTCTTTGTAGCTCTTGGAACACTTTTTAGAGACCTTACATGTAATAATATATTGTTCTTAATTAGTAGGTAATGATACAACCTTTTTTTCTCCAAAACTCATTCTTGGGCAGTATGCTGAGATGTTATGTCCTCACTTGAGTGCTTGACTAGAGAGATGGGTTTTGGTATGGGCATGTGTGACAGGCACACAGAGCCTGCTTCCCCTGTGGACAAGTATGAGTATGCCACAGCCTGACTGAAAGCCTCATGTCTGGTTACGTTCTGCCACATGTTATGATGTTTTTTACTATGGTATGATTTCTTTGCTGGATAAAGACTGTAATAGGAAAGGTTAATCCAAAATCTAGTGTTTACATTGTTGCAGAGCCACTTACAAATTTAGAAACTAAAAATTACAAACACATGGGAAGCTACACATTTCCTCTTATTTATAAATACTTTTTTTTTCTGAGGTTGGATGTTTTTATGCGTGAACTTTCTTGTATGCATATTTATTATCTATAAAAATTATTTTGTAGTGTATGTACTGAAGCACTGCAAGACTGCCCTCACTGCAAGGAGTCTGAATGTATCTGTGTGTGCATGTCTACAGCTGTTACTATGAGAAATGTTTCACCTTGAGTTTTAGATAATTGCTGCAGCAAACCTCTCACTCATGAGTCTTCCCCATGTTCTTTAACAGTGAAACTTTTCTTAGGCCAAGGGAAAAAAGCAGGAAGAAAAGACAAGGTGAAGTAAGGAAAATGTCAGGTGTTTAAACATTCTTTTAGTAGAATCGGCATGTTACAGAAAAACTCTTCCTGATCTTGTGTTGGAAGGTAATTGGGTAGTAGTGCTGTATACCTAGTATTAAAAGTGTAAAGCTTATGTCATCTATGGATCCTACAGGAATCTTGTAACTGAAAGAGATGGTAAAAACTTTAAATAGAAGCCTCTTTTCTAAGCAGTTAAGAGATGAGCTATTTTGGTCTCCAAGTAAGAAACTGACTTCAGCCCTAGCATATGAATGAGTGTCATGGTACCACTGTGTAGGTTGGTGGTTCCCAGTTAGTAAGTTGCTTTGTCATGGGACACAGTATTTGTTCTGCTTTTTCTTTCTTTTGTTGGACAGTACTGATGAAAGGGTAGTATGGTCAGGCTGGCTTGGATGTCTTCTAATATTTCCTGACTTGATACTGAGACCTTGTCTCCATGTAGCTCAACCTGCTTGTGTTCTGGCAATCAAGATGAGGCTGATTTCTTTCTCTGTTCCTGGTGTCTCATCAGAGGGTTGCTGATTTGACATTTTGTTGGGGGAATCTTTGGCTTATGACTTGGCAAGTGACTGCCGGAATGTTCTATGTGATTCTACGAACTTGGAATTAAATATAAATGAAGGAAGGAAAAAAACCACCACCAACAACAAACAAAAAACCTTGCTAATAAAAGCTGCAAATTTTTATGACTTTATTAGCCCAGGACTTGGCATGAGCAACTACACTTGGAATACGGAATTTGAATACAGCAGTCATCCCAGGCACATTTCCAAGATGATATTTTAAAAAGTATTGTTTCAAAATACTATACACAAAAAACCCATGTGCTGTTTGGGACATGGAATTCCTTTGCTGGCCTTGCAGGGGCTTAGCAAAATCAGCCAGACTGCCTGGAAGCAGTCCAGGGGCAAGCATAGGAGAATGATCAGAACATTTGACAGGGAATTCTGCACATTGTCTGTGGGTGCAGCTTGGAAGAAGCAGAAGTCAGAAGGCGAGTGTGTTTTGAGATAAGTGCAGTTCTTAACATCTGCAAGTTTTCTGAGTGCTCTAAGTTAGCTTCGTGTAGACAGCTCTTCCTCTCGTGTGCATTGCAGTGCTTACAGTGTTTCTGAAGGGTTCAGTTTGTTTTTTAATGCTTAAGATAAACAGCTTTCTTGATATAAAATACTTTCAAACCTTATTCCAGTTTAAGATAACTTTGTGCAAAAGTGAATTACACCTTAAGTGATTTGTGTATTTACAATTTTGTAATCTTTAGAGGAATGAAAACAGGTTAAAATAGATTTCATCCTGAAATTTAGCTACTTTTGTGTCAGAATGCATATATATTGAATTGTTGTAGTTTTCTCATTTAATATCTATTCTATAGCAAAATAAAACAGTCTAAACAGTTAAGATAACTGAAATTTATCTTATTACTATCCAACATATCCCTTTCTGTATGTGATGGGGAGAAATGCAGCTGAAGCTGAGGTGAATAATCTCACTTCCTGGTAGTAGAGAGATCAGATGGTGGGTTACGAGGAGGCTGTTATATATGCTGAGGAGCAGAAATCCATTTGTTACTTCCAGTTGAAAAATGATCAAAGGCTGGAGGTGGAGATGCAACAAGGATTTGAAAGCAGTCATTTGAGCTTTCCATCTGTTGCTAAGGACCAACTTGCTGAGATTAGTAGGGTAGGTCAAGTAAAATACGTCCTCTTATGCTCAGCAGGGCTAGTAGGAAGTCCTTGGTAGTATCTTCTTTCAGCACACTTTTTTTAAACTTGTCTGAATTACACAGTCATGTGTCTAGAACATACTATAAATTAGACCAGCAGGCTCTCACAGTGAATAAGTGTATGCTATTTTGATGACATGTTTAAAAAAGCATTGGTATTCTAGTATAAGCAGATGAACTAAAATAGTAGGAAAGTGCTGTGGTGTGATATAAACTAACTGAAAATGGATTGTAATGCTGTCTTGCAGCTACCATGCTCTGTGCTTTGCTAAGAGAACGTAGCTAAGAAAATACAGTTTGAGATTCGTTTACATAAACTTTACTACTCAGACACAAGTTTTATTTTTGTTCTGCAAAACTTTTCTATGTGTTTAGCCACAATGGTTTTGCAAGGGATAGGGAGAGGGGAAATCAACTGAAAAAAAGGAAATGCCTTTGAATTCTAAATTTAAAGTGAAATTGTGTGCTAAATAAAGCAAAAAATTGTATACTGTAGCTTTGCTGACAAGAGTGTAAGAGCTGTTATACTTTCTTCAGAGATGACCAAGAAAGGATGTATAGGAAAAGCAAATAACAAATAGCTATAAAGCAGCCTTTGTTTTGGTGTAGCAGTCAAAACTTGTGTCTGGCTATGTGTACTGCTTGTTTGATAGCAGCCAAAGAACTTGTTCTCAAAATATGTTTTAGGTACTTATTTGAATAATGGGGTTTTGGCTATTACAATTTAACCAGACATTATATAGAAAAAAGTATTTCCTATAGTTCGCTCTTTTATGCTCCTGGGTAATTCCCATGGGTGTCCTGAGCTTGTGTATTATGGGTAGTAGCGAATAGTCATGTTTGGTTTGTATTTGATGTACAACTCTTGATGAGCTCTCACATTTTCCTCTCTTCTACAATTCCCACAGTTGTTGCATTTCAATGTGAACTTTCAGAAGGGAACAATAAGATGCATGATGTGATCAGGGAATTTGCAAATAATTAGGTGGAGTCTATCAGCCAAAATTACTTTGCAGTTTGTCTTCAATTTCAGATACATTGCAATAATAAAATGAAGATACGGAGATTCCCCCCTAGCTGGGCCTGTACCTGTTAGTGTAAAACAATCTCCTAGCCTGGAAGATTTGTAGGGACAGACAATAGCCTTTATTAGACCAGCTTGTACACTTTGTTACATTTATCTTTAGATATCAATCAAGTTGGAAGGCTGGTGTGCCTGGAAGACCATCCGCTCTTTCAAACTATAAAACTTAGTCTTATAGAATATGACTGAATATTTCTGCAAACTTGATTGTGTCTAACCAGTTGTCTTACACCATCATGGTGGCTGCAGTTTGTCTGGTTCATGTTGTTCTGTGTGGGCAGAAGTGGCGGTTTGAACCTCGCAACCAAGTTGACAGCCAGTTTTCAGCCATCCTGCCTGGCTGAACGTAGTAATGCCTGTAGCAAACAGCCTGTTCAGCATGTTGGATGTAATATTGTTCTGGGTAAACTGATCTGCTACACGTGTGCAGATGATAGGACCGTCCAGTTGCACGGAGACCAAATAAGCTGAACTCCTTCAGATTCAGGAGTGAGTACTGCAGGAGAGGGGTGCTTTCTGCAGCTCTTGTTTGCAGAGGCAGCAGATTTTTAGCATGAAATTATGAGAAGTGAGGTTACAGGTCTAAGATATTTTATGAAAAGATACTCAGTGAAGTTTATTTTTAGCAAAGTTTGTCCTGCTGCAATATTAATACCTCCTTTTGCTTTTTTGTGGTGTAATTTTTCATGGGTATTGCCTGACAGATGGTTATATCTTAGATGTTATCATTATCAGAATGATATTTGCTTGGCAGTTACTGTTCTCACAGGAATGTGGGACAGGAAAGGTCCTCCCTATTCATCAAGTTTATTTTCATGCTCTTCTAGGCTTTATGTTATAGTCATAGACATATGGAGCACTGTCATAAAAGCAGCTGGGCGTTTTCCCCTCACTACTTTAATTAGAAGCCTGTCCCAATGCTAAGTTGCCCTAAACATGAGGAAGCTGCTTGCAGTGTTCAACCTAAACTTATTAATCATCAGTTGGTAATAACCTGTTCTTGTGCCAAGATTGTTCTTTTATTTTAAATATTTTTTTCTTGTTATTTTATAATTATCTCGGTGTGTTTATAAACAGCCCTTGCTTTTCTACTCAGCTTTACTTTTGCTAGGCTAACGCCGAGTCTTTGCAGTCTACCTTCAGTTCTGAACGTTGTTGAAAAGTGGAGTCAAATGAAGGTATAGGTACTTGGAGACATTTCATTTTTCACATAGCAGGTTTTTCCAGTTCTCTGAGAAGGGTGTGTATTATTCTTTGTACTACAGCTGATAAATAAGTGAATAGTAGCTTCCTTGTTATTGCATTGCACCAACAGAACACGAAGATAGAAGATTTTGTATTTTTCACTCTCTGAACATTACCTTCGAGTCGCAAGGTTGTTCAAACAGCAGGGATTTGTGGTATATCCTCTAATTTAGGAATGCAGGCAATCCAATGAAAGTGGTGCTGAAAGGCAGGCAGATGTTTGCTTCAAGTGCGTGGGTTGCACTTTGTGGTTTTGTTCTTTTCCTTAGGCTGTTAAATGTTCAGATCAGTATTCTGTGGCTGATCTGTGCACAGACAAATTCTTTGTGCATTTTTTAATGAGTTACTGCAAAAATATCTGATCAAAGATAAGTCAGACCTATTACAAAGGAACCAAAAGCTGGAATTATGTGTAAATAATTTTCTGACTAATATTTGTAGATACCTGCTACTTCTAAGGCTCTTGATAAATCAAATTACTCTTCAAAGATTCATATTCTTAAGATATTAACGAGAAATGTAATAGGAAGGTACATTTTTCAGAATTTAACTGAAAAATAAAAAAAAAGTTTGAAAAAGCTTCAGTAGGAAGACTTGACCTACTTTCTTCCCCCTTAAAATCCTAAAGGCTGTGTTGGAAGAAATAAACACTTAAACTCATTAAAATGCAGTGAAACGTTTTATGTCCCAGGTTTCAAGAAAGACTTAAGATTTCTATTATTCGGCACCACAGCTCATGAAGATTAGTCTCCTGACTAAGCAAGTATGGTTGCTGGCACTGAAAGACTGTAGCTGATGAGGTTCTGATTTTCTGACTAGAATCTGAAGTCCATAGTGTAGAGCACTGGTGCCATGAAGCTGGTCTGTCAGAAACTGGGGTATACCTTAAATTTTCATATAACCCTCATATTAATCAGAAAATGAATTCCATACCATTTTCTCGTTGGAAGATGCTTTTGATACCTACCTTATTTGTACTAGACTAGCAGTTAGTTAACACCTTTGTCCAAGAAGCAGGAGGCCTTTATTCTGGGTCCTTTTCAGTCTGAGGGAGTTCAAGCCCACATTTTTCTCTTCTTACAAGTGTCCCATCACCCTTCGTTTGTTCTTAGTTACGTAAGTGACTTAACCATCAGATTCAGGCTTCTTGCTTGCTGTCGTGCATCCATCAGCTTGCATTTCTGGTTGCTTTATGATCAACTTCATCAGGAAGGATGGGTCAGTACTGTGCAAAGTATCCTGCAGGCTGATGAGTTAGGTATTTTCTTGAAAGAGAATTGCATCTGTGTTCCATTTCCAGGAAAGGAAATTCTACTAATGGAGAACAGTAGAATCTACATCTAAATAATCTGTTTTTATTATAATTCTCAGCAATTATTTGAGAACAGGTTTCTACTTAATGTTTGACCAGGATATATTTTAATAACCTGAGATACTATAATAAGGAAATGGAATAATGATGACTGTCATTGATCTCATCACTTCTGGGGATGAAATTTTAGAGTAGCTTCATTTCAGAGTGGTTTTATATTAAGGACTTTTTTTTTAAGAAACTGGACAACCTAGGGCAGACATTGTGATTTTGAATCCTGATACAGGAAAACTAAAGGAAATCTATAGCTGTTTTGAATTAAAACAAGTAAAATTTGTTTTCTGTATGTGTGGGCTCTACTGGGAGACCGAACTATGAATATAATTAAAAAGTTAAAGAATTTTTTTTTTCTTTAAGTGGTGACATAACATTTGTGCAAAAAAAAAAAAATCTTCCTCTCTTCAGATAAAGTAGGCAAGATTACAGAAAATGGGAGATCTTGGAAGGAGATAACCTGGTTGGGAAACTTACTGGCAGTTAAACTTCCAAATCATTCAGAAATAATCTTGCTCTGTGTGTTTCCATGTTGCTTGCTCCCTCTATGGTAACCCTCAAAAGTTGTGCTTCTCCCTGGGCAAAGGTGTAAAAGAATGAGATTTAGCCAACTTTGGCACTTTCAGTGAGTTACTTACCTTGAAAATGAAAAAAAACCAAAAAACAACAAACAAACAAACAAAAAAACTGGGGAAGACTTCACTTAATTAAATGATAAAAATAATCATATTAACTGTTGCTTTTTTGCTACAGCCTGCCAAATCTTCTGGGTTTCTCCATGTGAGACAGTGGTTGCCTTCACATATGAAAGAATTCTTTAGATACACAACTTCTGGGTACTACAAAGTAGCAATAATGAAAGCTATGTTGAACACTGGCATGACTGCATCCTTTTGGGGCTGGCAGTGAAGCAGAAGGAAAATATGTGCGTGGAGAGCTGTTGAGGGGTTGGGTTGTATGCCCTGCATTATCCGGACTATGAAGTAAGTGCAGACCATACATCTGATCTGCAAGACATCTTACCTTAAAGTGGTTTAGTTTTCATAGTTGGCAGAGTCCACTGCAAGGAGCACATGTGCAGTGTCTTACATACCTCAACACGTTAGCTTCTGCCAAATTTCACTCGTGTTTCCAAATGTAATATTATGCTTATATCCTATCCTCTCTTTGGCACTGAATTCAAACAGCACCTGGTAATGTTAAGAATAAATGAATTTACTGTAATGTTAAGGATAAAGAGATTTTGGTGAAAGAAAATAGGATGTGAGATTTGGATTCCTGCCTAATTAAATATTTCAAGTGGAGATGTTCTACTCCAGTTTTATTTAGAAATCAGAAAGCAATATTATAATGTTAACACATGCCTTTTTACTAAAATCTTCTTTCATGAGATGGTTTTTGCTGATCTTCAATTCAAATGTTTTTAAGTAATAACCTGAAACATGCTGGAACATTACTTTTTGCTGGGAGATATTTTTTTTTTTTTCCCCCAGAAGCTTGTAATTCCTTTGTATGTTGGCCAATTCACGTTTGGGCTTAAATCAGCTCTGACAGGGTTGTTTAGCTTTCTGGTATTCCTCTGGGGTTTGACAGCTGAACAATAGCAGCCCTAAGTACGAAGGTTAGACTAAGGCTTCCATTACATTGCAACCAATCGCATGTTCTGGTACTCTGCAGCCGAAAGGCAAGCCAAAGATTTCTTGCTGCTTCAACCAGTGAATATTACTGGGTTCAGGACTGCTTTTGGGCAGCATTGAAGTTGCTAAAAGCAGCAAACATCTGTTCTGTGTGTGTTGCCGCCATGGGAAATGGAAGGTAATGTTATAGATGCATAATTGTTTGTGTCATAAAAATGCAAATAAAATTAAAAAATTGTTAATACTGTAGCTGTCTGTTCAGGATATTGATTCAAAATAATGTATTTTAAGATTGAAGAATACCTGGGGCAGGGAGAATCTGTTCTGAATGCTATAACTGAATTTCTTTGAAGAACAGTAGATGAAGAACCATGATGATCTAGGCACAGTTGTATTTCTAATGGGAAGAAAGAGGTTTGGGGCAAAGGAAGTGATAGCACTCTTATGAGGATGTAGACAAGGAGATAACTGGGGCAAGGAATCCTCTATATTTCTTCTCAGAATGTACGCTGTGCAGCACCTTGGATGGGAAAGGTGGAGCAGCTGATTGTCAAGGACCAAGACACCTGAAGGGATTGTAAAAAAGCTGGGGGATGTATACCTGGCATTGAAAAATAAGCTTGATGTGACAGGTTCTTCAATAGATTAATTGTGGAGGAAGTTGTTAGGGGAGAACTGAGATAATAGGGGAGAGCTGGTTGTGTTCCTTCATATGATAGTTCAATACCTTCATCTTTTAATAACTTTACTTTATTATTGAAAAGCACTTGATAATATCAGAAAAGCAGTAGGAGAACTAGTAATTTTAGTTGAAGAACATAGTTTTAGAAGTTCTTGTAAATGTGCATTGCTTTCATTGGAGTAAATGGAGTAGAAGAAATCTGTCACTCCCAAATTTTATGTGATGATAGAAATACCCTTTTGTCTTCATCAAAAACTAGGCTTACTTCAGTTTAATTTACTTGTGCCTGGTTGTGTCTTGTTCAAATGTCAGTCCTAACTTAGAAGCTACAGAGGAATCCTCCTCAATAAATCATTGCTTGAAAGTAACAGAGCACTAGGGGTTTCTTTGAAAATTGAAATGGATCATGCTAGACAGATTCTATTTTAAGATTATTTTAATGGAAGGGCTTCCTCTTTCTATTTTTTTTTCAGTTGCTCACTCACTAGAGACAATAGTAGATGAAGTTATTGTATTAGTTATCTGTTGGTTTACAAAAAAAAGGTAATGGATTCAAGTTTGATCTGAGAGAAGTAAAAAATCCTTGGTTTTTGTTAACCATGTTGTTGAGCTTAATGAAAAGCTAAGAATTAGTATTATTAATAATGAATACAAGTTTTAATTGTTGTTGTTATTATATTTTTTTGCATAAAAGTAAGCTTAATTTAGAAAGGCTGAATTATTTGTGCTTTTTTTTTTCCTGGATTGACACTGGAACTTTCACCTTTTTAATTGTGTTTTGAATACAGATTATGAAATAATCTCTTCAAGACTGATTTTTCTACATTGCCGTCCTGCTTAAGATTATTTCTTCTGACATAGAGTCACTAGCTAAAACTTTGATTATATCAATTACAAAACCATATAAAGTAATGTTTTTTTATTGTTTGCAAGTCTGAAGATACAGTTTTAACTTAAAAAAAGTGTTTCTGTTAAATTTCATGGGAAGTGATTTATTAGTATTATTACTTTATTACTATTAGCTTTCAAGGAAATTATTGGAAACTTTTAAGTTGTAGTTTTAAAACCACATTATTTTCTTGAATAATACAATTTATATCACAGTTTAATCGCTATGTCTTGAATTCTTCTCAGGTCCGTTCTTGATTTTCTGTGAATGGTGCTATTATTCTGTCTCACTTGAGCTCATAAACAGGAAAATATTTTCCAGATTCAGCATCATCCCAAGGCTATGTTTAAGTCTTAGCAATTTCAAATCCTGCAATAACAGCTGTAAGAGATATTTTTTCTTATGAATTTAAGCATTGAAAATATTTATGGATCACATAATCTTTTGTCATTTACTGCAGCATTTATCTCTCCTTGTAATTCACAGCATCTAGTTATGCTTCTTTCTGCAACACAATTCTGCTGCAAAGATTTCAGAAGGGTGTTGCTTGTATCATGGTAATTCTTTTTCTTCTGCAGGATTCCTCTTTTTTATTGAGTGATATACAGGGCACCAGACTTCCCTTCACAGTCCTTTCATTATCTACTGTTATCCTGCCTGTCATTACCTCACCAACAATACGTTGGTATGTAGGGTTCCACCTCCAATCAGCCCTTAATGATTGCATTTAAATATTTATATGAATGTCTTGAAGCTTTCTCTCATGCTGCCTTGAGGGGCATGTTCCTGAGATACAGATAAAATGAATGCATTTCTTCTGATAGTCCTCAATTTTTTTTTCCCATTTCTACATGTCAGAATACCTTGATGTAAGCAGAGCAGCTACTGTTCCTAAACCAGAAGGCAAGCTTGACTCCAACTTAATGGTGGTCTTGTTTTCTGCAGTGGAGTGCTGAGGGAAGATCTCTGCATCTTTCCAGAGCATGTTTTGATGGCAGTCCCAGAGTCACATCCCGTAGCTGGGTGGTTGCTTTCTGAGCTCTCGGATCACGCAGGGATTTCGAATCGCAAGTAACGTTGCACTGTAACTTTTAGGATATGTACCTTAAGTTTGTCGTTCCAGTTAAAACTCTTCTAGCTTTTCAAAGGTGGATGGTATGTGGTTTGTTAGCCTGCAATTAGATATTAATCCTAAGTAAAATTCTGAAGGACCTGTCTTGAAACTGTTGACCAAATGCATGATGATTTTACAATGTGTCCAACCCAGATCTTCTGTAGTCAAGGATCTAAAGTTACAGGCTGCAGTGCTAGTTAACAGGTGCTAAGGAATTAAGAATCTGAATGCTTACTTATGTACATCATAATTACTTAGCAATACGACTCCCAAATTGAAATTAGGTCAGTCTTTTCAAATAGTTGAGTTGATCAGGTATGGAGAAAATGTATCAAGGTATGACTGCACTAGACACTATGTGTAAGGTCCAAGAAACAAAACAAGAACCAAGCCCAGGAATTTTCTAATTTTTCTAACAGTCATATAAACAATTAGGTGGTTATTTATTTTTAGTCTGCATAAACTTCTACTAATCTGTATAGGACTTGGTCACAGATTTAACATAGGTGAACGTGTGGGACAGATGAAAGAAGACGCATCTTGAGAAAGACAGGAGTGGTCATGTTTTGTGCCTCTGTGAATACATTTGCAAAGACGAGACGTTCCAGTTCAAAACAAAGTAAAAATGGATAGGAACGCATGCGCAGGCTTCTTTTGCGTCCTGATGTCTGTATATTAATAGAATTCAGAGAGAAGACAACAAACGTAATTTGCTAGTTCCAGTGAATAGTTGTATTCAGCTTCCTATTGAATAATCACAGAAGGCATTTTTCATTTTAATGAGCATTCTGAATACTTTCTTTGTTGTTTTTCTGTTTTCCACTAGATATTTGCTGTCTTAAGTGTTTCTTAGCACTTTCATCAATATTGTATTTATTTCTAGATCAATTAAGAAGGGATTGTAATGTGTAACTTGTAATGACTGGCTTAAGGAGGTGTTGTATTTGAAGGACTTTATTATGGGATGGAGAATTGCGGTTTAATGGGTGAACTTATTAGCATTTTTCTAAAAGGGAAAAATCTCTGTCAGAAACATCTTATAGAAAGTATCAAATAGTAGCTCTAGGGTTTTAAATGAGATAGATATTAAGTGTGTTAGGACTTAATTTGTTTCAAAATAACAATTTATTTGTTATGCCATGAATAAAATGTACTCTGGGAAGACAGCGTTTTGTAATAAATGTGGTTGTTGCACTCTGGAATGTTCACAAGCTGTATGTGGGGATCTCACATTTTCTTTGCCATATTCAACAGATGTGCTGGGGAAAACAGACTTGCACATCTATGTTTAAACATATAATAATATTTTATTTCGTAGCTGGTGACTGATGGTGACAACGCGTCTGATGTTATTTCCACTACAGTTTTTCTGACAGTGATTACTTTCCTATGCAGTTTGGTGTTGCTGAGGTCAGCACTTACGCATGTATCACCCTGCTGTAAACATGTTTGTTTCACTTTTTCTATGCTTTTCCCAGATAAATGTTGTGTACATGCATATGTATATTATTTACAAACACTTTTTTCTTTACAAACGCTGTTTTCTTTTGTTACTATGAAAGCATATTTTTGAATTATGTTATGAAGAGAAGGCTCACTTTTGAGGTTTGAGTGACAAGAAATAGCTTGGCTTAAAAAAAATGAGAGACCAGGAGGATAACTCTGCAGTAGGGTGGTGAGGCTGTGGGTTCTTTCTTCTTCCCTAATCCAGAAAGACACAAGATTGACAGCCTCTTGTGATCAGAAGTAGAGCTTGTGTCCCTGTTCCATCACCCGGTGCAAGTCATGATGGGCGTTGAATTCTGTGACCTAGTTATTGCATATGGGCAGGGGTTGGGCCTTGACTCCTATGTGCTTGCTGAAATGCTGGGAAGTTCCTGAGCTTCTGTACAGACAGAAAGTAAATCGAAAAATATGCAGCCTGTTCTAAAATCCTGGGCACAATTATTTCCCCCTACAATTTTGTAAATACTTGAACACTTACTTCTTTTCTGGGACTGATACAATTTTAAATCTCCTGGAATATTTAGCAAGTGTAATGAAGAGAACTAATAGTGAATATCAGAAATATGAAATGGCTTCCCCATTAAAAGAGCGGAATAAAAAAGGATTTTTTTTTTTTTTTAAAGAGGTGCTTGAGGGGAGGATATGGAAGATAATGGTATATATTGGGAGGAAATTAATAGGAAATTATTTTTATTATTGTATCAGAGAATTTGGGATTCAATGCAAAAAAGTCGTTTAGACTTGGCATCAGTTATAAAACTTATTTTCACAAGACATTGAGAAGAGTCTAAACAAAAAAATGGGCTCAACAAGGAACCTTACAAATTTACTGGTATTACTGGTGATGGTTTAGAATCAGCCTACTCAAACAGATGCTCTGCTGCTGGTGACTGGTAGAGAAAATAAGTTTTACTTGTGTTATCTTTGAAGCGTGTTAGGCAGTCTGTCCTGGCTCTCCTGAAAATAGGATTCTGTACTATGTGCACCTTTATTCTGGATAAATATTGAGGGCATTGGAGTTTTTCTTGTGGTTTTTATCTCCTATGTGAAGTTGGCTGGAGAGGAGGAAGGTGGTGTCAGGCCTTTGCTACCAATGGAAGAATGTGGGTTAGTGGGCTCGGGTCATCAGTTTTAGATTGTCAGTGGCTTGCTTTCATGTTGGGGACACAAAGCTAACTGTCAGGCTGTGTGCATGTTATTTGCAAGTGGATCAGAAAGCAGCAAAACAGCGACAGAGGAGGTGGTGGCATTGCAGATACATTCTGAACTGATATCAGCCTAAAATAAATGACTGAAAATAAGTTCTAAATACCTATACTAAACTAGAAGTCAGGTATTTTCGTGGGTGTTTAGCTTTCCTTAACCTCAAATTATAAGAGTGACTGAGATCAAGCGTTTCCGCAGCTGACGTGGAATGGGTTGGGCTGTTATCCCTGGGTTCCAGTATGTCCTTGTGGGACCAAACAGGTGTCTGTATAGCATGCAAGCTAGAGACAAGATTTTGCTCAGTCTTCCTACTGTACACGACCTGTGCTGGGGATTGGGACGGATGAGTTCTCAGGAAAGATTAATAATAATTGTTTCATTAGTTGTGGTTCAGACTTGCTGGTGGCTCATGAGTGCTGCCTAAGCAGAGTGTGGGTGTCTTACACTCACTAAAATAATATTTTAACTATTGTTACAAGAAATTTTCATTCCTACAGGCCAATTATACCACTACTGATTTGTGACAAATGAACTTGTCCTGAATGACAGCTGAGTTTTTCTACAGAACCAAATACAACTACATAGATGAAAACATTTAAGAAGAGTGGAGAAGTCTGGTGGGATCAGTGGGTGAGGTGTACCTTTATAAGATCTCAGCAGAATGTTTTGTGGTGCTTCTATCAACTGCTAAGGAAAAGCTTGTTATGTCATTACTTGAATTACATGAAATACACAAGATTGGGACAGCTGCTTCTAGGCCACTAAGCAAAATAATAGCCCACAAAATACTGGAGTATGCCTGTCTATTAAAGACAAATGGAACTAAGCAGTATTTTAATGACTTGCATAGCAGGGAGAAGGAAGAAGGGGGAGTAAAGACATTTAAATAATTTATATTTGAATCTGTTTCATAAGGGCGATTATTCAGCATGTAATGTATATATGACATTTTGAGCATACTTGAGATTGTCTTACAGTAAAACATAGTGTTGACAGAAAATCTACTTGTTTTTGTATAGCCTGTCCTCACTGAAATGTAGGAATCTTTATTTTCGAGCTGAATTCTGAAATTCCTGGCTGCAGAAAAGTTGCTTTAGTGGGGAGACGCTTGATTCGTGATAAAATCAACCATCAGTACTGGATTTAGTTCTGCTTCTGTTCTACTGTATCTTCATAATGAAATAAATAGACAGTGGAGCATATGAATGTGGTTGAAAGTAGCAGCAAAAAGGCATACAGTGATTCTGTTCATGTCAGATATTTTCCAATAACTGGATTTTTAATTTTTTTTTTTTTCTAGGGCAAAATGGCAAGATACTTTTCTTTTTATACCATGATTTTTTTAAGAATTATTTTAGACAGAGTGCTTAGGGAAAATGCAGTACGTTGCAATTATTTTAGGAGTTGTTTGTCAGTGGATTTGTAGACTTCTCTGTCCCATGTTTATATAAGTAGTCTGATCCTGTCATTAGCTTGTAAACTGATCATTCCACTTATGAAACTAGAAGTAATGCCTCTCCTTTTTTTTTTCCTTCTCCCTCCACTGTTAAGTTTGAGAACATTTTCAGAAGCTGGATAATTTCATTGTTCTCAGACTGACAAATTTTATTTTATTTAACAATAATTGACTGGGGAATCAAAATGTTTTCATATGCATCTTTAAAGCCAGGAGTGTAGTTTTTTTAGAGAGTTCAGGTTTCTGCAGTCTGGTATTAAAATGTGGAAATTTTAGGTTGATTAGAGACTCAGAGTGGGTAATAATTTTTGTCTCTCCATTACGCTACAATAAAAATAAAATAAAAAAAAAACCACCAAAAGTAAAGTATTTCTACTTTAGGTCATGTGAATTTGAACACAATAAACCGTTTTGGTCCTTCGAAGGTGTATGGTAGGGTATTTGGAAAGCACTCACAAGCAGATTGCTGCTTAGTTTTCCTTCTTTGAAGTTTCTGTTACGAATTTCGAGCCTGTGATGAGAACGGGGACTGCAGTAGGATTCTTTGGGGAGGCTCTGTGTCTGTGTTTGTTACATAGTTCCATCTGGTGAATTAAACGGCTTTTGAAAAAAATAACATAGAGCTCTGAAATAGATGCAGTTGCTTAATGCTTTCCTACACGGTGTTTCCTTCGATGTGTAAATCCGGTGTTGCTCCCTCAGGTCATCATTAACTTGTTTGTGTATTTGGATTAACTAACCTGGCAGCCTCCCAGTGCCTTACTGTAGATTAGTAAGACAGCAAGTTTGAGCTTGTTTTTTTCAGTCTTTTTTTTTTTTTTTTTCCTGATCTGCTCTTTTAAAGAAGATAGGCAGTTTCTTCAAAGTGGGGAGAACATTGTGCTTATAAGTAAGACAGCACGTTCATGGCACATAAACAACTCTGGATATAGGTCTTCCTCTCCTTCTGGTGTTAGACTGGTTTGTCTGTTCTCTCCTGGAAATCCAGGAAAAATATTGCATTTTTCTCCTTCAATGTGGAAGCATTCTCCTTTGTAGTGCAAAGAGGGCTTGAGACCAAGGGATTTACAGTAAAGAAGTTTTGGAATATCTGTGTATTGTTTAGCAGCAGGCCAGGGAAATTTTGTCTTTTTATGTTTTAGATTATGACACATTTCACTCTTCCTGCTAAGAGGGACCTTGGATTCCTGGTGGACAACAAGTTATCCATAGGACAGCAGTGTGCCCTTGTGGCCAGGAAGGCCAATGGTCTCCTGGGATGTATTAAGAAAAGTGTATGCAGCAGAACAAGGGAGGTCCTCCTCCCCCTCTACTCTGCCCTGGTGAGACCTCACCTGGAGTGTTGTGTCCAGTTCTGGGCTCCCCATTTCAAGAGGGACAGAGATCTACTGGAGAGAGTCCAGCAGAGGGCTTTGAGGATGACGAGGGGGCTGGAATGCCTGCCATATGAGGAGAGGCTGAGAGAGCTGGGGCTTTTTAGTCTGGAGAAGAGAAGACTTAAGTGGGAATCTAATTAACGTGTATAAATATGAGGGCTGGGTGTCAGGAAGAAGAGGGCAACCTCTTCTCACTTCTGCCCTGCAACAGGACACGGGGCAATGGATACAAGCTGGAGCACAGGAATTTCCACCTCAACACGAGGAAGAACTTCTTTCGAGTCAGGGTTCCAGAGCACTGGAACAGGCTTCCCAGGGAGGTTGTGGAGTCTCCTACCCTGGAGACTTTTAAGACCCGTCTGGATGCGTTCCTGTGTGACCTGCCCTGGACTAGATGGTCCTGCTCTGGCAGGGGCGTTGGACTCGACGATCTCTGTAGGTCCCTTCCAACCCCTAACATTCTGTGATAGTTTTATGTCTGTGTCCTGCCAAATACCAGCTGGCTTAGAATGTCTCTAAGGGCGTACAGCGGAGCCGGTGATGCTGGTTTTCCTGCGGTCCCGGCGTAGTGCCCTCTTGCTGATGGCCTCCATAGGTGGTGGCAAATGGCTGCTGCTGCTTGCTGTAAGCGCCGCTGGCAAAAATTGGTGCAACATTTCAGAAAACTCCGGTTCGTTCAGCTAATGAACTGTGTAGGTGTTGATGATTTAGAGTGATAACGTATAGTTTTTGTGTGAAGACTGTGGGAAACTTCTTTCACAACGAAATGTGAAAGAATATCACTAAACTTGTTGTTGGTTGCACTAAAATGGAACAGTTCTAAGATTTCCACTTAGCGCTTGCTTAACTTAGTTTTTTCTGTGTAAGTGCTTTGATGGTCCTACGTGACACCATATGCTCTTGGAACAAGTGCTTCAATCTCAGTCATTTTTGAATTCGTAAGGCTTCTGGCTATTGCAAAAGGTTACAGGAGATGGAAAGTCAGGTATCCTTAAGGCAGCGGGTAGCTGGAAGGGAGAATTGCATCGTGTTCTTTCTCTGCAACTGAGTTGTTTCTGGTGACTTTAATCATACTTGCAGTTAGTATTTCTAGGCAATTTAAAACTTTTCAAGTGATGCTGTTAAATAAACATACTTAGAGCTCCCAAGAGTGAGTCTTTGCAAGCTGGCTTGCAAAAGTCCTCTCTGTTCAGCAGTTTTAAGCTGGTTGTAACTGTGTTGTTGCACATATAGATCTTCATTAATATGCCCTTAAATATTAGAGCATCTCCAAAAAGGCAGCACAGATTAATCAGTACTGACCTAAGCCCGTCTGTGCCTTCTCTTTGAAGCTGGGGATTAAGTGCAGTGACGCTCTCTTGCATTAATATTTTTAAAATGTATGAAAACTGTAAAACAATAGTATAGTGCAGAGAACTTATTTAAAGCACATTGTTTTGTAATAACCAAATTTGACAACAATTTATGTAAGGATCTGGAAATTTGTTTTCAAGTAAATTCTCATTTTATTTGCCCTGGAATGTCATGGCTTTTTCTGAAGACATTTATTCCTTTTAGTTATGACTACTTTTTTCTAACAGGACTACACAGTGCACTTCTATACATATTTATTTAAGTAGTTGGATAGCTTAACATTAACTTTCTTTGTACTTTTACTGCTAATAATAATGGGAAACTGGTATATTTTTAATATGATATATTTGCTTGTGATTTCTCTGGAAGTAGCCAGTATGTCATCGCTGAATTGACAGTATAAAGAATGTAATAAATTTTGTATATGAGTTAAAATTCAGGTATGCATTCCTATGGAACACTAATCTAGAATACATGAAAAAAAAATTCATTTAAAAAGTGAAATACTAATCCATGATAATTTAGAGGCGTACATCCAATTTATTATCTTTCTCAAACGTAGAACAAGCAGATCTTCCTGTTATGCTTACTTTTTCATTTGTGTAAAGGAAAATGAAAGCAAGCATCCTGTCTTCAGAGCAGTGTTTGGAGGGCTTGCAGCAAGTAAGGCAAATGTGTCAGGCAGGAAGGACAAATGGAATACTTGGTGAGCATGATTTGTCCTGTACAGTGAGTGAGATGGGGTATATTTTGGGGGTGGGAAGGGAGGGCGAGTGATTACTTATGACTGTAAAATGTGGGCGTAGATGTGGGGTAACTCCAACGCTAACAGAGAATGTAGGATCTTTCAAGATTTACTTCCTCAGTTTTTATAGGAGGAGCAACCTTCCACTTCTAAGCTGGCTTTTATGGTGAAACTATTGGATATTACAGGTGTCTTCAGCAAAATTTGGAAGTAAGCTTGATAGCAAATTCATGGGTCATACTTGTTCATACTGTGCTTTCAGGGCTTCCTTTAGCTCTTGATGAGGGCCAGGACAAAGTGGTGTGGTTTTGTGTTTGTGGGTGAGTTTTTTTGTTTGTTTTTGGATGTCTTGGGGTTTTTTTCCTCCCTTATTAACTTCAAGCTTTTCCCCCTTGTACACATAAAGACTTCGTTTTGCAGATTGCCTTAAACCCACAGGCAAAGGTGGGTTTATTTAGGTTTGGAAGATAGGTCAAAAACAATTACATGTGCACAGCTGCTTGTTACAGACAGATCTTGCTTATCTTGATTCAGTGTAGAAGATGAAGATCCTTCACTGGCCTTCCAAAGTCCTGCTAAGCCACTTTAAAGAAGTGTCTACATAGAGCAGGGGGACTGCTTTCTGGTGTTGGCAGGTACAAGAGATAGTGGCTGGACAGTTAACTGCTGGCATTTGGTTTCAGGAGGCAAGCTGACCAGCTGATGCTGGTGGTTTGTCAAGCTCCTTGGGTCTCAAAAAGCAAGGAGAGGAGAGTGCTGGTTAGCTAAAACTCAGCCCATCTTCTCCATCCAGTACTGAACAGCATGTTGTGGTGCTTTTAATGGTTGTGAAGAACTTCTAAATTTAACTCTGAATAAAATATAACTAGAGGCTTTGTTATTCCTATGTACCTTTTTGTTTTGTTTTGTTTTTAAGTTCCCCTCCTACAGCAGTGGTGTATTTTTCAGATACTTGTGCATTTTCACATTGGTAACTACTGTACAAGCACCTGTGACATTGCTAATAACTGATCTTTGACATGCTGTACATTGTCCGGCTGTTGTGCTAGAAGTGATAGTGTTATCGTGGGGTGTTCTGTGAGCTGCTCTGCAAACCCCATTGTAAACACGCCTGTGGGCAGGTTAGAGGCTGGACTATGCCCAGCGTTGTTATTTGAGCATATCAGTACAAAAGAGGGTTTTTGGAAAATCACCTATCAACACTGTGGGTTTTGCATTGCTTTCTAAACTAGAACTTCTCATTCTGATTTTTTTTTCAGTAAGTTCATAGCTCATGAGGGCCTGAAAGGGTTTTGCATGTGGTCAGCAGAAGAGGGACAAGATTAGCAACTCTTGTTCATCCTCTCTTGTGTCAGCATGTATGGTATATATTCAACACAGAAGCATACACTGATATTCAAAATGCACTATTTGATTATTTATATGTACTTATATTTTTTGTGTGATTAACCCTTTTTTTTTAAAAAAAATGGTTATTATCATTTATCTCTGTTTTTGTGTACACTCTCTGCTTGAAAAAGCTATGATGATGTGGCATGTAAAAAGGAGTTATTACTTTAATAAGCTGAGATTGTACCTACAAGCTGAGAAACTGAGTCTCTCTTACTTCTTGTTTTTCCATTAGAAAACATTGTGAAAAGGGTTTTTCTTCCTCTCTCTGCCCCCTTACTTTCCCAGCCTAGGGGCAGGGCAGAGGCAATAGTGTTGTAGCAGAGACTTTGAGGGCCAGAGGAGCTGACCTTGGAGAAGTACAGCCTTGGGCTTCAAGAATGTCTTAAGTAACAATGTGTTTTTTTAAAAGAAGTATTTGTTTCTTTTTCTAACCTATGCTTGGCATTTAAATGAAGCAAATTTTTTTTTAAAATTAATGTGAATCTTTTCGGTCAAAACATTAGCCAGTAAAAATCCTATACAAACATTTGATCTGATCAGCACTAATCAAACTTGTTAGTCCATTTGCCTAACAGCTAAGACCACTGGACGTGTGTCGTTGTTTTGTATTTTGCGTTCATTTGATTTTTCCATTGGGCTGTTGGACATGAGAATTTAGAGTGCACTGCAGAACTCTTCCAGAGTGCTTCTGTGCTTTTGTACTTCCATTTCCTTGCCACTCCCTTGCTGATGATGGCTATGTTGCTTTCAGATGAAAGGTGGTATTTTGTTTTGTTTCAGTCTGGCGGGCTACGTAATGATGAAATATCTTCTGGTATCCACTTAACTTTTAGGGAATTAACTTCTAGATCCTATTGCTTGTTTAAACTGGTTTATAATGTTATGAGTAACAATTACAATATTTGGTAAAGTTGAGTTACATGTCATAACCTTTGTAGTATGCTTTAATCACACTGCTATACCTGAAATGAGCTGTGACAGCCATAATTTGGCAAATAATATGCCATGAAAAACAGAGTTATACTCTAGTATTTTCCACAAATCTGAAGCCTACTGGTGAGTGAGAGCAGTTATGAGATGGTATGAAATTTAGACTATATAATTATATTGCTGTACTATAAGACCTGACAGTGATGGGGAATCTGGCAGCAAATATTACTGTTGCTTTTTATCTTTATGGCTTCTCTTTCTCTCCTTAACCACCGTTGTTGAAGGTCATTGCAGATGCAGTGGGAGAATTCTGAGGTCTTTTTCTCTGTCATGGGCTAAATTTCCAGATTTTGTAGGACAGACTATTATAGTTAGACTGACTTGTGATTGATGAGTAGATTCTGCTGTATATCAATTCTGTTTTTAAGCACAGAGAATTAGTTCAAGAATATTAAGGTTGTCAAATTAGAAGGTACATAGACCAGATGGCTAATTGGTTGCTGGAAAATGATGATGCTAAGTCTTATATTTCTGATTGAGCTGAGAGTTGTGTGGGAAATACTAATACAGTCATTACTAAGGAGCGGAAGGAATTTGCTTTTGGGAAGAAACCCAGAATGTTGTCACTTTTACCATGGGGAAAATGAAACCATCTGTCAAGGTCCAAAGCACTCGCCTGGGAACATGGAAGGCTGAGAATCCGGATGAAAATAGCAGAAAGGAATGTGAAGTAGGAAACTGGAACTGTGTGCTCCCTGAAACTCAAACCACTGGAAGACAGCAATATGTGATTTCCTATATTCACAACCACTTTTGTCTTGGGTTTTAGATGTCTTTCATCTTCAAACAGGCATATGCTGTCTAGGGAGAAATTTTCACAGGTTAACATATGTCAATGGGAACAAATTTCTCGGACATTCTTTAGTAGGCTGTTACAGATAGAAGTAAGGGCTGCCTCAGTCGTGGATCTTTTCACTGAAAGATAAACACAAATTACCTCCAGGATTAAGGTGTGTTCAGTCGTAAACCACGCAATTCACTATGTGTGTGTACTTTGAAGAGAAGTGTCTTATAAATCACTGTAGCAAGATCTTTTAAATGTTCAATCTATTTTATTCTATGAATTTTCCCTCAACCTAGAAAATGTAACTGGTAGCACAGTGATGAACCTGGTGTAAGGAATGTGATCTGATGAAGCATGCTATGAAAATTTGTATTTTGTCCCCTTTGACTTTTGTAGTCTGCTCTCATTTTGGGTAAATATTGCCTTTATAGTAAGGGATCAAACTACAAAGTCTGTGAAATGCTTGTCATTTCACTAAAAAAGTAGAAAAATAAGCATTAATAACTGTTCTGGATTAAGAGTTAAAAACCCACCACTTTCATAAAACAGTGGTTGAAATACAACTGCAGCAGTATTCTGCAGAAATAAATTGGAAATATTTGTTTTAATTGGCAGTTCTTCAGTTTCTGAACTTTCTTAAAATTATCAAAATCCAGTTCCTCATTTCTTGTAATTCTTCTACACAAGATATGTTTAACTTAAAGATAGAAAGAACGCCTCTTTGCTGTTAAGAATTTCAGTGGGTTTTCATACCTATTGTATCATCGTTTATAGATCAGGTAATTTCACTTATTAAAGAATTTGCAGACAATTATTTTAGCTTAATGTTTACATAATGCAAAAATGATCACTTCTATGAGAAGGGGAAATAAAGCTAATTTTAACTGATTTTTTAAAAAATCTGTATCAGTCATGTATAATTACAGCATCATCTATCTTAAAGTTTCTCAGTAGATTCTTACTGTATATTTGCTCTTTAAGCAACCAGATGTGTGTGGCGTGGGATGAGGAGACCCGATTTGTTTTTACTACCAAAGATAAGATGAAATCCATGTTGACTTGAGAAGTGCAGGAGCTCCCTCTTCTGGCTTAGAGCGTTTTAAAGGGAAAGTTTATGGGAATGTTCCCAATAAATCACGTTTTAAAAATATGTTATTTTGAATACTTACCTGCAGAAATGTGTGTGTGTGGTGGGTATGTGTGTGTGGTTTTTTTTTTTCTTCCCCATGGTATCTTGATAGTCATGGTAAAATTTGGTTTGGCCCTCACGTGCCCATTTGGATTCTGCTCTGGGGACAGTATGTTTCTGTAGCCTTGCTCTGTATTAGCATAGACAGCAGATGTCCTCTCAGTGATCGTGTAGGTGTAAGGTGCAATTTCAATATGATCTTTTCATAAAAGTCCCACATGAGATTTTCACAGCTGTTAATAGTAATGCCACTCCTTGATGATCACTTGGTACAAATCCCTATAAATCATCATATGTTTAGAAAGGAGGAAAATTGGGGTCTTTTAATAACATGGAAAGGAATTCACAGTTGATGTATGTATTGTGACGCCTTTCCTACTCTCTTATCCATCAAGGGAGTGGTAAAAGAGAGACTTCCTTGCCGCTTGCATTTATTCAATCATTGTCCATTCTTACCCTCTTCAACATTGCAAACACTCAGAAATGCTATCGTTCTGTAGATGTTTAAATTTGGTAGTGCAGCACCTGAGTCATGTGACAACACTCCCAAGGGTAGGAGCCTGACTGGAAAAGGTGGCACAAGGGACAGATCTCTTACGTTAGCTGATTAATAAAAAATCCAGCGAGTTTCTTAATTCTGAGAATGTGGGACAGAAAATAAGTATTCAACTGACCTCTGTCCGTGCTGTGCTTTTAAGTCATCAGTCAAAATAGGACCCAAGAGTGACAAAGGAACCCTAGCCCACTGTTCTGTTCCTTATCTTACCATCTCAAGGATACTAATGCGAGGAGCACACATCCATACATGCTTGAAGAGACCAGTTACTTTGGATCATGTATTGGTTCTTCAAGCAGCTGCACTTAGCTGAATTCAGTTACCTGCCATCCCTCTATTTTTTGGGGCTTCCTAGGTATTTTTAGCTTTTGAATTCAGAGGGAAGATTGAGCTGCCTCTGGTTACACTGTCATAGGAGTGTAAGGATGTATTTGACATGTACAGGAATAGGGTACAATCCTGTTTTAAATTCTCCAGCGCTATTAAGGAATCTTCAATGACGCCATCTCAAATAAATATTTTAACTGTAGAATATTTTTACAGTGTTTCATTGAAACTTCCGTATCCACAATATTCAATTTTTCAAAGCAGAACTGTAGAAATATTTTTTAAAATCTTATGTTTAACTACACTTGCTGGAGCAAACATGCTTACTAATTTGAATAGTATCACCTTTTTCATTACCTAATAAACTGCAAGATGGTAAGTCTGAGAGGCTACAAAAAATATCAAAGCTTTGCTTATCGAACTGCTTACCTCTGATTTATACAACTTCAGACAAAATAAGAAAAAATACTTTGGTATTTGTAGCAAATGCCAAAATGGAATCAATGCAGTATTGTTCACCTAGTTAAAACTGCAAAATCGAAGAAATGAAAACATTAAATTTCCAACATAAACATTAACTTGGACTCTTTGCATATCCTGTGTTTTCCTGGTATACATTAAGACATAAAGTAATGTATTAAGCTGTGAGTTGAACAAGAAAAACAGAAAAAATTCTAATGTAGGTAACACTGCCAAGTTAAGTTCTGTTACCATTTGTGTTTATTGACCTTTTATAATTTTAAATTATTTTCTTCATAAAGATTGAGTATGACATTTTTGGCCAAAGTGAAATCTGAGAGCTTGTCTTCACTGCAGTGTGAACTTGACATACAGTTTTCCCCTTGCCTTGAATCTGACTCTTCTTCATCCATCAGTATCTCAGATGTGAATTAAGTGGCTTTTGAACCTGAAAATATTACTTGAGTCTGAGAGGCTGTCAATCTGAATAGAGTAGTAATATGTCTTAATGTATGCAGGTTGGTAAGACAGAACTTGCAATTAATTCTAATTAATACAGATTTTCTGCTAATTAAATTTGTAAATGACTATAATTTGCAGAGTGAAATAATGATATTTGAATATCACGTATTTCTGATGGTGATTTTTGGACATGGCTGTTTAACAGACCTCAGAATTAATGCATGCATATTTTGTTGAGCCACAGGACTATGAAGTAAATTATGCAGTTGACACAAATACTTTGCTAAAATATTTAAATAAAGCAAGTATTTACTGTTTTATTAAGCATGGCCTTAATCCTGGTTTTATTTCTATCAGAGATTTTCCATCAGCTTTTGTAGATGTGGGATCAAAGTGCATTATAATACTATTAAAATATGGAGCATATTTCTAAATTTGGAGTTGCAGAGCCCTTTGGCACAAAGCATTTGTAATTTTCTCACTGCAACAGGGTTTGCTGAACTTTCTTGTTTACAGAAAATGTTAACTTTGTCAATTTTTGGAGTATTTTGTGGAGGGCAGTAAGGTTTATCATTTACTGTAGTTACTTACGTTTTTTCAGACACTGTCCAGAAACCATGCCAGAACAAAACTGTTTGTACAGTAATTAATGGAGAGGCTGTGGTACTTGCTGACAGGTATTTTCCGAGAAAAGGAATGGTTTGCAGCTAGGGAAAAAGTGTTAAAAGTGTGCCCAAGCCTGTAACTCAAACCGAAAGAGCAAACTTTGATCTGAGGCATAGTTTAGGTCACATTTTAATGAATAGCTTTATTAAACTAGTTTATTAAACTAATATTATTCTGTCAGTTGGTACATTTTATTTGCAGAAAATTGAGTCTGTCTATGGGCATCTGACATCTACTATAGTGATGCTGTTTTAAATTAAGCTGTTCTTTTCAGTCTCTGTATTTAAAGGAGTGTTTTCATGCATTAAAAGGAATGTGGTCAATTCCAACACTGACTTTTAAAATCTGAGTCTGGACAGAGCTCATGTAGGGATTTTTGTGTTAAAGACTGGGAATGTGCAGGTTGCAAGCAACCTTGCTTCTGCTGCAGTATTGCTGCTTACTGAATGTATTGGTTCAGATGAACGTGACATCTCAATAAACGGGTTTTGTGTTATGGTGCCCACCTTGGCGAAGGGATATCATGGAAGAAGAAAATTTGGATATCAATTTGTGTTGCTATTGGAGTGTCTAGGTAAGTTGAGATTTTTCCAGTTGACACAGGATTAAGCTCTTCAGGAGGAAGAACCTGTTTTTTGCTGAAGTTGTGAAAGAAGCAAACCTTATAGAATCATAGAATCCTTTAGGTTGGAAGAGACCTCCAAGATCATCAAGCCAACAACTACTAAGTCCCCTGCCAAAACAGAATCAGAATCTCCCTAGTCCTGTCATTATCTGATATCCTAAAAAGTCCCTCCCCAGCTTTCTTGTAGGCCCCCTTAAGATACTGGAAGGCCACAATAAGGTCACCTCAGAGCCTTCTCTTCTCCAGACTGAACAGCCCCAACTCTCTCAGCCTGTCCTCACGGGAGAGCTGCTCTCGCTCTCAGATCAATCTCATGGCCCTTCTCTGGACACACTCCAGCAGGTCCACATCCTTCTTGTAATAGGGGCTCCTATTACATTATGCTGTGTTCTCTTTTCCTCTTCTGTCCGTCATCTGAGGCCTTTGAACAAATGTAATCAAACATGACAGAAAAGATATCAATATAGGCATTTCTGGCATGGTTTTGGAAATGAGTCGTCAGGTGGTGATTGGAGTTCATAGAATCATAGAATCCTTTAGGTTGGGAGGGACCTCCAAGATCATCAAGTCCAACCATTGAGCCATTAGGCTCTAAAGTCCTCTGCTAAAACAGATCAGAATCTGTCAGGGCTGGAAGAGACCACAAGGATCACCCAGTTCCAACCCCTCTGCCATGAGCAGGGACACCTCCCACTAGATCAGGCTGCCCAGAGCCTCATCCAGCCTGGCTTAAAGACCCCCAGGGCTGGGGCTTCAACCACCTCCCTGGGCAACCCATTCCAGGGTCTCACCACTCTCATGGTGAAGAACTTCTTCCTCACATCCAGCCTGAATCTGCCCACTTCCAGCTTTGCCCCATTCCCCCTAGTCCTGTTGTTACTCGATATCCTAAAAAGTCCCTCCCCAGCTTTTTTGTAGGCCCCCTAAGATACTGATCCAGAAAGGGAAGGGTCTAAGTGGGAACTCTTCCTTGAAGAGAAAGAGAATAATAGTAAAAAGGCCCAAACATGTAGCTTGTACACCACAGTCAGGAAGACCACTGGAAATCAGCCTTGCTTTGTTCTGGTGTTGATCAAACTGTTCACTATAGTGAAACCTGAGCACTCTTGGAAATAACTACCACAAACTAATGGGGATTAATTCCTAATGTCTCAATGTTTTTCAGCACATGACTTCTTCAATACTCTTTTTTTTATTAGCAGTTGTAGGTTTTATCATTTAGGGAATCTTTTTTCTCTATCTGTAAAACGTTCCCAGTAAGTAGAAAATGGAATTCTCCTTTCTGAGGTGTTGGGGTGTCACAGTCAAATTTGAGCAATGGAAGTACAAGGTACTCTACAAGATGAGTCCAGAGTTATGTCTTTTCCAAACTAAGTATTTGTTAAAGGTGTCCCCATAAATGTATAAATTAGAAGTCAAGCAGTTATATTTCTCAATGGATGCTTGAGTGTCTACGTTCTCATCTATTGTTCTCAAAGACTTTTAACAAAACGAGGTTGTTAACATTGCCATGGTGTTGGCTCAAAATTTATGTAAGCTAAACAAAATGGAGAATACCAACAGAACATTATACAGAAAAATGCTATGCAGAAGCCTTAAATTCTTCTGGTGGCTGAAGACTGACATGATGGCAAGACTAGGAGAAAGTCAGTGAAGGCAGCTGTTGTCCTTTTTCATTTATGACAATCCATGTTCTCTATCTTGGTGTATTGGTTAGTGACATTTAGCAGTTGCCATAGATATTCCTGTTTTTTAAATTGGACTCTACACTTGGAGATTTTGCTACTTTCTTCATTTTCATTATACCCACAGCTGAGGGAGTTGGTCTTGCTCCTGTGGTGCCTTTGAAGTCCTATCATGGTTGTGTGCCATGTCCTGTATGCAGTATTTCCAGTTCAAGTTTTTTTGAAGGTTCCTATTGACAACGTGCATACACCACCTATAAGGGTGGCTGAACGGCTTTGGAAGCCTGTCAGGAGTTACAAACTGGTTCCAGTAGCCTGTCAGAGACTGTGATTGAGGAGGTGAAAACTTCCTCAGAAGAGTTTAAGGATTCAATAGATCTCAGTACATTACTACTTCCAAAAGAGTAGACCACCATTTTCAATTCAGATTTTGTCTACCAGAACAGATACACTTCTCCCAGTCTAGAAAACCTCCTTTGGCAATTTCCTGTGCTGACTAGGTTTTTGAAGACTTGTATACATCTCCCTAGTCACTCAATTACTTGAGGCCTCATGATGAATACAAGACTGAATGTCTGTCAAATTTCCTGTCTCCACATGAAATCTCTATCTGGTAGTTCAAATACCATTTGCAGGCATGCTGTTTCAGTTCTGAAAATCAAGGTTATAGTCTTTGAAACTATAGCATCCTTTAGAATCACAGATTGTGTGTTTCTTGTATCAACCAGGTTTCATGTTTCTCCCACTTGGTTACATCTCTAGTTTTTACTTTTTATGTTTTTACCTGGTTTAAGTCAGTCAAAAGTCTTCAGGCTGCTGTTTGAATCTGAAGAAAATTTTATATTCATTAAAGTGCCAAAAATATTAAGTAACTTGTGAAATAACCTTTCAGAAATAAATAGTATGCAGTTTATTGAGGTTTGGATGGGGAGTCAAAGGTAGAACCAAGACTTCATGTGTGCTGTCTCCAGATGCATGATGCTTGCCACAAAGACATATTTGAATCAGTTTTCCTAGCTCATCTTTTGTAGAAAAATGAACTTGACTAAAGTAAAATGTAGGCATGACTTGTAGAGTCACTTCCATTCAAAAGCAGTAGAGGGTGGTAGGAAGAAGCTATTAGTGTTAAAACTTTGTGGAAGTGTCTTGGCATTCTCCAACTGCCTCCCACCCTCTTGTTTGATCTGACTGCCCCTGTCCATCATTGCTAGTCTGGCTACATTGACAATGTGGGTGATCGAGAAGGAGATTTATCCCTTCATCCCTTGGGAAGGGGCCTTTCTTATTTGTGGGATGTGCATGAAAACTGTTCCCTCGGAGAGCTGTACTTCCAGGATTTTTGCAGTTTGGGAAGTTGCTCCCAGGAGGCATCTGCACTGCTCCTGGCTATTTGTAACCGGGGGATTTGGCACCCTGATAACTTATGCCACCTGACTGAACTAGGTGGTGAAGTGAAGGACCACTGCATCTGGTTTGGTGAAACTGCCTGTGGAGCGTGCAGGAGTTACCAAAAAGTGAGGAAACACATCTAGGGGGAGTGGTGTGTGTGTGTGTGGTGTTTTGTTGTATTTTTACATCTCTGTCATTTAGCCGGAAAGCTGTAGGAACAGAAACATCTTTCATTAAGCAAGTGAATCCAGGCAGGAATCATGAAAATGATGCCATTTACTTGTTCGTTTACGTATACAGGCAGAGGTGATGAAACGGCCCCGCAGACGGCTGGCGGGGCCCTCCGGCGGTCGGTGCCGCGGCGGGCACGGTGTCCAAG
>NW_008586087.1:0-16326 GCF_000691845.1 Merops nubicus | reverse complement strand
AGAATGAGGGCTCGCTTCACACAGCCAGTGACAACTTGGAAACCTTTTGCAACACACATACCTTCTGTGAGCTTCCTTGCAAGGTTATTTTATAGTATTCCTTCTCTATTTAAATATTTAACTTCTGTCTATCAAACTGGGAGGGAAGCAACTTTTGTATTTGTCATACAGATAAGCACTGCAGTAATGCAGAACTCCTTGTTAATGTCACATTCATTTAAAGCAACCTTTTTGTTTCATGTCTTACAGCACCCCTGGAGAGTGGCACTGCATGAACACTGCACATACTATGATCTGTTTTAAGAAACAGCATTTACGAGATGCCAGTAAAAAAAGTCATAGAATTCCTTGGGAAAATTAGAATGCTATGGCTTCTTTTAATTCATTTTGCCCCATTTCAGATTTTAATATAAACCCCCCACACACATTAAATGGTATTATTACCATACAAATAAGTAATCAAAGTGATATTTTTTCCAATGCATAAACATGTCACGATACTTTCAAACTTGACACAGCTTATTTGTACAACATGATTAGTAACCATTATGTTCTGTACCTTCTTATAAATAAAAGCCTACCTCTCTGTCACGTAAAAATCTGGTAGACTGAAAATACAGACTATAGTCTCTCCTAATGCTGACACAGTATTACTGCAAATTTAATAATAATTTAGTAGTAGCTTGCTGTATTTTTGGCAGAATACAGAACAAAATATTTTAGTAAGACTAACCTTCAATTTTTTAGGCTTTGTAACAAACCACTGCTTTACAACGAATGTTGTATCCAGGGGAACTTTAGAATCTCTTTGAAAAGATGACCTCTTGAATGCTTTTAATGAAAAACCCTTGATGCTTTGAGTCTGTTCTACAACTGACCAGTTTTAAAGACATCCAGTCTCAAATGTTAAGATGTTAAGATGTTCCAGAAACCTGGATTGCTCAAAAAGAACAAATTTAAGCTCATGAAACAAACATATTAAAAAACTTAAGAAAAATGAACTTCAGATCTAAAACTCCATTATACATAGTAGCTGTACCTCTGTAACATACTGTAATATAAAACATTTATTTCAAATTGGAAAACATTAAGGAAAGCATTACAGCTTGTAAGAAAAATGTGACCCTTGGGGAGACAAATTTCTTCAGAAAGATTAGAAAATACCTCTTTTGGAGTTTGCATTAGATCTGAAGTCCAGAAGAGCAGAGTATCAATCCACAATACAGGAAAACTGTAAAATATTTTCAATTAGAAAAAAGAATTCCACAGCTGAAAACCAGAAATCAGTAGAAAGGAAGGTAATACCTAAGAAGGCAACAATAGCTAAAAAAGAGAAGTATCTTGACAAGGCAAGTAATTACTTGCTTTAATATGCCCCATAAACGCCTTAAAACAATATTTTGGTGTTGCTGGAGCTGTAGCACAGCTCAGCACCACTCTGCCTTCGCTGCCACATCTGTTCCTGTTCCATCCCCATGGCAATCAGGCCGCCTCCTACTCAGTTCTCCCCTGGCTCAGCCCTTTCATTCTGCCAGATCTTTCATATGTGAGTCACTGAAACACTTATTCATACTTTAAAAAAAAATAAAGCACTAAGAACTCAGATGGTGCTACCATATTTAAGTGGTGTGTGGGTGTGTTATCTGATGTGTACAGTTACAGAGATCAACCCTCTATGAGTAAGTTTTACATTACAGATAAACTTGACAAACTGACTGCATGATAGGCTTATTATGACCTTTCCTGAACTATGCCACAAATTAACACACACTTACACTATTAGTAACGCTCCAAGCCTCTAAGTGGTGCCCACCAAGAAAATACTGTATGTTTTCATTAAAAGAACTTAAATCAGAAACACTTTCTTCTTTCTGACACTCAAGACAGCCTTGAGCGCGTGATGAATTTAAGCTCTCATACCTCACAACTCTGCCATCACATTGACTGGAAACTGTAGATGCCTAGAAAGGGGAGCATCTGCCTCCAGACCTGAGAAGTTTCACAGCACTGAATTCCAGGGTCGCATTTTATTACATACAGGACAGCCCTATTCAGTTTGCCTTAGAATACTATGAAAAGTAGGTTGGTTCACAAAAATAGTTAGGGCTGAAATATCCCTGCTCCCTCTGAGGAGCATCTCTCAGACAAAGAAGAGGGGAGTCCAAGGCTTGGTAACGAAGATGCCTTGACTACAGGCAGGCTTCCTTTTCCAGTGAGAGCTGTGCTGGCTAAAGAAGTTACTGCCCACAGGCTGTCCCCAGCTGCTGGTAGCTCTCCCTCTGGAAGGGCTACAGGCAGTCTCAGATGCATGTATGCATCTGGGTCAACAAAAATGAATCCAGCAAGCTGACGCAGTTCCAAATAGAAAGTCTCTCATAATGGGTCTCATCTGGGCTGAGACAGGCCAGGGAGCGCTCAGAAGCAGCTGGGCTCACAAGTGTGACTGGCAGGAGGACACTGCAGTCCTTGAGGGATGACCTGAAGACTCATTGTTCCAGCCAGTGCAGATGCAACCAGAAAAGAGACCCACTTCCAGTGCCTTAGTTTTCACACCAAACCACTAACTGTACCTGACATACAGATGATTCTGGAAGGAGAGTTTCCTCTCAGAGTTGCCCGAGTCATGCTGTTACTCTAATAACACCAGCCCCAATCTCACCAATGAGACTGCCATTCTTTGCATTGCATTTTTCTAAATTACTTTTTAAATTTCATCAGCTAGCTGCAGGAATAAGTTTTTGGGACAATTTCCATTGCTAACACTTTCCAGCCATTTCTCTGAAAAGCTTTTGTGTCTCTGAGGCTGATGTTTTGCAGTAAGACATCGCTGCATGTAAAAGTGCTTTTTGTTTCTCTCATGAAAAAATAACCTATTTCTAAATGTTTATTTTCCAAGTGTTAAGACATTTGGACACAGTTAGGAGGGCTGTGAATTCTACCATCTCCAAGCATTCTGTGCACACAAAATATGACCTGTTTCCACTATTCCTCACCTTCTTAACCATCTCAGGTCTTATTAAATTTCAGGAAAAAAAATCAGTGCCTTCTTAAGACTGAGGAGTATCTTTAGCTTGGAACTGTAAAAAGTATTTACTGAGATGGCTTCATATAGTGAAAACATTCAGATTACTACTAAACAATGCTTGTTTGCAGAACTTTGCAGCACTAACAGTCCTGTTTATGCCAAGATTAATAACCAAGAGTTGTAAATATATTTCCAACAACTGGAGGCTGAAGAGGAAACAGATCATATCAATGGATGTGTCTGTGGACAGACATCAATGCAACCATTGTGCATGGATTAGAATTCAGAGGTCACTTTTTTTTTTGTTAGCTATGTTCTAGAAACCATAAATAATGTATTCATTTTAAAGAATAATATGACTTGACAAATCCACATAACCCTCCAGAAGTTTCCTCCGAGTGACCAGCAAGCAACATTCCTTTGAAGTTCATTCATATTTTCAGGATAATTTTCAACAGTATCTTCTGGATATCAGAAGATGCAAAATGTGCTTCTCGAAACTGCACTCCAGATACTGTATGGAATAGAGATCAATATTCTGTAATAATCTGTGCTCAGAACGGCATTAACAACAGTGATGTATAATCTGATTACAAACAATTAATCCACTATCCTCTTTCAGAAGTGCATTGCACAATTTCATAGGATCATGGAATCACAGAACAGAGTTGGAAGAGACTGTTAAAGGACAGCTAGTCCAACCTCCCCTACAGTGAGCAGGGACATCTTCAACTAGACCAGGTTGCTCAGAGCCCCATCTACCTGACCTTGAATGCTTTCATGGACAAAACTTCTACCACCTTTGTGGGCAACCTGTTCCAGTGCTTTACCACCCTCAATGTAAAAACTTTTGTCCTTATATCTACTCTAAAATCTCCCCTCTTTTAGTTTAAAACCATCACCCCTTGTCCTATTGCAACAGGCACTGCTAAAAAGTCTGTCCCTATCTTTCTAATAAGCCCTCTAAGTATTGGAGGGACACAATGAGGTCTCCCTGGAGCCTTCTCTTCTCCAGGTTGCACCACTCCAACTCTCTCAGCCTTTCTTCATAGGAGAGGTGTTCCAGCTCTCTGATCATCTCCATAGCCCTCCTCTAGACCCCCTCCAACAGGTCTATGCCTTTCTTGTACTGAGTACTCCAGAGCTGGATGCAGTAGTCCAGGTGAGGTCTCACAGTTACTCAAAGCAATAGAGTTTATTATAACAGTGTTATTTCAAAATAAGAGAGATGACCAGTCTTCTGTCACTTTAGTCCACGTAGGAATAACCAAAGAAATCACAAAAGTCTTCAGGAAAGCAACAATTTTACCTCTGGTTTAGCTCTCCATAGTTTTCAGTCAAAAAAAAAAAAAAAAAAAAAGAATCTATCCTACCTAGATTGACTAGCCTTTCCATAAAATGTGAGGGTGACTTTTTTAAAATACAGTAATTAAGAGAATTAAATAGACATCTGTGGATAACAATATGCAAATACCAAGTGTTTCACAGGAACAGGTAGCAATGCACATAGAAGGCACACTGGTCTGCCCAAGGAAAGTGCATTGTGTTTCCTCTCCTCCACCACCAGTTTCAACAGCATGCCTTAGCATGATTCTTGACATTTTTAGCTTTCATCATCTATCCACTAAAGAAGTCTTAATTTACATGCATTTATTTTCTCTTCTGCAGCCAGGCTGCTGAGAACTTCTCAAGAAAGTCTACAGAATCTACATACTTCCTCTACTTGTCCACTTAACTTTTCCAATTCCATTTCAAAATCGAGTTTGGCTTAAAGGTCACATTTGGCATGAAAGAGAATTAGGTGATACTGTCACATCTATTAGTAGGGGATTAGACTTCATGAGTCTAACATCCTCTTCTATCTCAACCTCTAATTCAACTTTTACTTTCATTAGCCTGTCCTAAATTCTCTCTTCCACACTGAACAAAGAGAAGTTCTAATTATTTGGAACACCCTCCTCTTCTGCTATGGTTCTCATGCTATGTGTTTTTACAAAAACATATCACATTCAGCCTTTCTCTTCATGACATCCACATCCTCCTACTACTTTGTTCACTCCCTCTTCAGGGTTCATTTGGCATGAAACCAAATATTCTTCTTTGTCTAGCCCTATCCATTAATTTGAGAAAACACTAGTAGAATACCTTCCTATTTCCTCTGTTGTACTTCCCTCTGGATTCTTCCTAACTAGTTCTTTAATCTGCTAAAGTTATCAATACCACAAACACATTAAGGAATTTCTGGATCCATGTTTCTTATCTCTCCATGCTGATGTCATATGTTCCTAGATGACATTCCCAAGCCAAACAAGTTTCTCCATTACTTCTCATCCTTAACTTCAACCTACCATGTTTCTGAGAATTTTGAACTCTTCTATTAATCTGAAACTTTCATCTCTTTTCAGGTTCAGAGCTCTAACTGCCTGTAGAGGAGCAATCATTCTGGAAAAAAAAAAAAATCGGTATAGTGAAAACTAGATATATTACATTTTATTCATCCAGTTTTAAAGTCAAAAATCTCTACAGCCAATTCCACTATTCCTAACTTATACTAAAATCCAGTGTCTTGGAACTTAGTATCTAAGAAGCCATCAAATTCTATGAGTTCTTATATCAGTGTTTCCAAAATACATTGTCTTCCTCTAAAACATGGCATGCAACTTTCCATACTTTCACCATTCGTCATGTGAGGACTATTCTACTGCTTCCTTGTCTACCCACTATGCTTGTTGCCTCACTACTCTTGAGTTCATTCAGAAAAGGACATTTTCTCTTCTTTACTTCTTAAAACTCAGAGCTGCTGTTTTTCATCAGACTTTCCACCACTGGATTTTATTGTCCTTTCCATTAATTACTTCTTATTTCTTATCCTTAAATCTACATGATACTTCCATACCTGTTTATTTCTGAAATATGTATTTTCTAACTCTCACTTTGATGCTTTACTTTGCCTGCTGTACTAGAAGCTTGTAAAGCCACCATGCAGCCTCTAATCAAATCCCCACTTAAACAATCCCCTTATTTTGAGCTCATTTAAATACACAAAATTAAAAAGAGAACAAGTATCTCATATCACCTGTAAGTCTACAAGAAACAGCATTCTCCAAACTCCATATATCTATGGAAGAAAACTATGCACTTATCTTCCAGTCATAATACTAAAAATAATTATTAAATTGAAAAGAAATGTTCTCATTGATTAATAAGTCTGAGTTATAACAATGTTATCAACTGGTTCTTTGTAACTCGGATATTTCATGATTTACTGATATAAACTTTGTTTACAATTCAGCCTTATTTTTTCTTTATTGATTACACCTTAGCCTGTTAGTTTCTGTCTACATGTGTAAACTCCTTGACTTTCTCTACTGTATCATTTAACATTTTAGTGGAAAAAAAACCAAACCAAAACAACCTAAAGAAACAGAAAAACACAGTTTCCTTTTCTGAAGTAAATAAAAACATGCTTTCAGACAAGGCTGCACCGTCAGTTTCAGTTGCAGGAATTCTACTAGTCTAAGAATTAGTACTGCTGTCTGTAGAATAAAAACAGTATAACTACATCATTTTTAGGTAATTGTTTCCTAAGTTGGATTCCACTTTGCCTCCTCCAAAAATAATAATCAAATGTGTATTGGGTCTAGCTGAGATGACTTTCCCATTTGCAGCCCTCCTGATACAGTGCTTTTGTGTTGGGAGTTAGAAGGGTGTTGATAGCACCCTTCACACACAGCACCAAGGCTCTTTCTAACATTCCCCCCTCAGTGGGATGGGGGGCAGGAGCTTGGGGGGAACATAACCAGAACAGCTGGCCCAAACTGACCAAAGGGATATTCCATACCTCTTCTGATAAACACTTGCCCAACTAAAAAGGATATTACCATCAACAGGCAAAGCAGCAGTCAAAGTCCTCCCTTCACTCTTAAATCTTATACCAGCAACCCAACATGCCAGACCACTGGATGAATGAATAAGCCAACACATTCACTCACAGCACAGATACACAGAAGGGGGTGAGCTGACTCCTGAACCATGCCATGGGAGATGGAAGGACCCAGGTGATCAGTCCAATCACACAGTAACTGCCTGGAGAGAGACTCATCATCTTGCCCTGCCATCCTGTGAGCTCTGCTTGCTATGAAGAGTCACAGAGCCCTTTCAGTAGCCAGAATCCACACACAGCAAACACACACACTACATTAACAGATCTCACAAGCTAACTGCAAGCAGTCAGTTCTTATAGAGGTGGCTTCTTGCCCTGCCTCGAAGTTAATGTGGAAGGTGGGGGCGCCTGGTGGTGATCTCCTCATCAGTTCCCACCCAAGGCTGGCCAGACCCTAGGTGAAAACCAGTCAGGAGGGTCTTTCTTGTCTGGTTGTGGACATCATCCATATGCCAACTCTCATTCAAGGCTGTGGGTTTAACCCAAGGACTTCAATACCATATGATGCTAGCTCAGCTATAAAGCTAGTACAAAGGAAAGGAAGGGGGGAGCTACTCCTTGGTCCTCTGGAGCAACCACTGCATGCTTTGGTGCCCTGCTTCCCAGGAAGGGTCCAGACATCACCTGCTGATGGGAAGTGGAGAATAAATCTTTGGTTTTTTTTCCTTCACTTCTGCATGCAGCATTGCTTGGCTTTTGCTTTCTAATTAAAATGCCTTTGTTTTTACCCAGAAGGGGTTTTGTCTCCATCTTATTTTCCTTTCCCCTTTTGCTCTGCAGGGGAGGGAGAGGAAAGGGTGATGGAGTGGCTTGACGGGCACCTCTTGCTCTTGCCAGGGTTAACCCAACACAAAATGTTATTTTTGCACATTACCTGTATATATACTACATTCATTAATCTGACATGACAATTTGAGACAACAAAACAAGACACTACTTGTAAAACACAGACAAGTTTCACATTAAAATGCCCAGGTTTAGGCACGTATGTCAATACTTTGCAAACCAGGTAAAACCACCCTGATTATGGAAGTACAAGCAGCCTCTCATCCCATTAACTTCCAAGGAATCTATACATACCAGGCTTTATTTAAAAAAAAAAAAAAGTAAATTCATTTGTATGAAGAAGTCTAAAAAAGCACTTACATACCCAACTTTCAGCTGCTTAATGTAAAAGCAGATATTAACATACTAATTAAGAGTCTAAATTCTGGAATATGATGACAGGTTTAAAAAACAAAGAGCCATGCAAAGCTGTTCATATTTGAAACCTCCTTTTCCTGTAATCACGTCCATGTGCCAGACATCAAAGTACAACATTTTCCACTGATACTCTGCAGTTCAGACGTACTTTCACTGGTGCCACAGCCTGGCTTTGTCACAATCCGAGCCCATTTTTGCTACATGATTAAACCAAGAAATACCACTTTAAGTTGCAACCTTTAAAAATCAACTAACCTTTCAGTACTGAAGTTGGAACAAGAAAATTCAAAAATCCCATGACTTTGAGCTGAAATTACTTGTTGAATTTAAACAGCTGGAGGGGGAAGGGAGACATATCTGAAGGAAGTGTATTGAGGGCAGCAGGACTCCCCTTAGGAGAGAAACAGAACAGTTAGTGAAAGGAAACAGGATTAATAATGTGAGAACAGTGTCTACAAAATAAAAAGGGGATAAAAAGAGAAAGCAGTAATAAGTCTTAAAAGAAAGTGGAACAGAAAAAGCAAAGAAAAGCAAAGGAGTAGAACTGGTGATGCTCCAAGGCTTTTTGTAGAGTCTTACCTCTAAACCTGTAATTATTTGCCTCTGATTAAAGTGTAAAACACTGTGAGAGGTATGTTATTACAGAATAAACTGACATGGGAGATTTGGGAGTCTCATATAAGGCTGGCATAAAGAGTCACTCAAACTGGGAACAGTGAGATCCTCACGTGTTCTGACGACAGCTATTTTGACAAGGGGACATTAAAACCCGCAGTTGGATGGGACACAACAGTAACCCCAGACACAAAGGATGGCAAGTAGTGTTTTTATATACAATACTGGTGTTTTAGTCAGCATTACATTTCTGCCTATCTCATGTGATCAATCTACCCATATTAATGGCATTTCAAATTTATGCTGGAGTGTCATTCAGCTTCTCAAGACCAGGCAGATATCAAGCACTGTTTCAAGCACTAAGTGAAGCACCATTCTAAATACATGACACCTGTTTGGAAGCACTTATAAGAAAAAAATCATTTATTTTCTAAAAACTAAGATGCAAGCACTATTTCTAAGGAAAGTGCTACCTTCCTGGTAAAGCACAAGGTTAAGATCCAAAATATGCACATCCACTAAATGCTAGGATCGTCTAGGACTTACTTTTCATAATTGCATCCTTGTACAAAAAAAATTGTGTTGGTATTTCAGCTTGCCATAACATGCTTTCATTTTATTTCCTAAGCACTGATGTGAAGATTTCCACACTTTTGCAGTATACGTCTCCTGCTGCTCATCGGTTATGGGTTAGCATGGCTAGTAAGAGTCAGCTTGTCACCACGGGAAGAAATGTTAGAACCAGGGTATCTTTATACTGGGTAAGAGATAACCCAACAGGAAAAGCGTGTGCATGACCTATATGGCAGCTGCAAAGTGAAAACCGGTTTAAGTAATTCCACTATTCGCAATGCAGAAGTATTGAAGTGCTATCATTACTGCACTAAAAACGTTATTCTAATAATTTCCATGTGCCTTTATGTAAGACAAACATTATATTTTACTTGATTATTAGCTATGTAATACTCCTAAATAGCTAGAAATTATACAATGTTAGTATTGCACATGTCCCTCATAGACATGACTTATTTTTGAAAAAGAAGTCCGAGGACCAAGTCCTAACCAAATGGCTACAAAAGGCTCTCACCCACTTCTTTTCTATGATGGGAGAAACTCCAACTGGATTTGTGAAAGATAGGAAAAGTTTATGGTCACTAGGGTCAGAGCAAAATGCCAACAAACCAACCTCTGTTTGTGGAAAGGATGTAGAGTTATTGTGGGAAACATTTGAATCAGCAAGTTGCATTTGTGCTGAGACAGAAACTGTATTATCACTCCATTTATTTAGTGTACTTCCCCAGACATTTCTAGGACAACTTACTTCTAGAAATGCTCCCTTACTGTGCACTGTGCACTGTAAGGTGGAATATGAATGTATAGCTCATGTAACTGGCAATTGTAATCAAACATTTTTTAAAAAGGCCATTCATCTCACCATCATTGCCTCACTGAAAGGAATCATTATTGCATAATTTCCTTTGAAGATAACAGGAAGTCTTGATCATTACTTCAACACTGGATTTGGTTCAATGGTTTATTTCATTTTCTTATAAAAAACTCTAATTATCTAGTGGTATGTTTTGCTACTATGTAAACTGCATGTTATGATGAAAGCATTTAATTTACTTAGCATTAAACATTTAGAATATGACACAGATTTAGCATCTTGCAGTTATGCCAAACTATGTGGAGATGGGGGTGGAAAATGAAGTAACATGAAATAAGCTTGACAGAACTGTTGAGGACATTGAGAGCAAGCAACATGCCAACTTTTTACATGACAGAAACTTGAACAATTTTCTGCCCAAAAGTGAAGACAGACTAAACAAAAAAATACAGTTTCAGGATGCTTCATATCCTCATTCATACTGTCCATAAAGTATAAAGGGGCCTGAA
Organism: Merops nubicus; assembly: GCF_000691845.1. Taxonomy (NCBI): domain Eukaryota; kingdom Metazoa; phylum Chordata; class Aves; order Coraciiformes; family Meropidae; genus Merops; species Merops nubicus. The sequence continues at coordinate 5,644 of NW_008586087.1, read as the reverse complement.
CAAATACTCTGAAAGAAAACCTCATAATTTTTTCAAACAAAAATACTTTTCACACTGTTTTCCTTATAATTGGAGGGGAGAGAGATTCCCATTTACAGAAGTCCACTGTTTATTATGAACATACAGCCAGAATCTACACAAATAAATTCTTGACTTACGTGATAACTTTTCAGTCTAACAAAATCAACTTTCATGGAGATGAATCTTTCTGAATTTCTGCTGAGATTTTTAATGTGCTCCACAAGGTCAGCACAGAACTTGTAGCCACCTTTGAGGACACAGAGAACCACAATATCATTGTCTCCAATGTCTTGCATAATGTCTTTGGCCAATCGTTCTGTCCTGGGACAAAAAAAATTAAGGATAGAATAATATTAGATAGCAGACTGTCTATGTTGATTGTGCACTTTCCACGTGGTTAGGAAGAAACCCTACAGAGGGGTATACAGCTTGACAGACAGTCTAAGCGTCTTGACTTGACTGGGTTTGGATCAAGCTCACAGTAGGCTTGGATGCAAGATGCCGATCATGGGAATCAAACTGGTTGACCTTAAATGCATGCATTTAAGAGCACTTACAGAAAAGGGAATATCTCAGCATATGTTGAATTCGTAAGCTTGTCAGCAGCTCTGGGGTAAAGAATGCAAATTATCCTTCAGTTTTACCCCACAGGAAACAGCAATATAAAATATTCCTGTAAAATCCCCTAATGTGTTAGGTCAGCTACTATGTAAGAGAAAATAAATTAAGTTAAAGATAGGGAATTACTATAAATATTTCTCACTGATAGGCTTATAGGCTTATAAAGAAATATAGCATCCACCAAAATTTTATTAAAAGTGTAATTATCATTAATTCTTACAGCAAAAAAGAAGACAACAAAGAGCTTAAGTGACTTGTTCATGGTCACACATCCATGGTTATGCTCCAATGAACGAAAGCTGCAGAGTTCCCATATCTGTGCCTTCTCTTTGATGATTGTGCATTGCAAACACAGTCTGGCAGATGATTGAACCCAAAAGATACACATTTCTGCCAAACAACAGAATACACGTTTTCATGATAAAAATAAACATGAACACTTATCTTAAATCACTTTGCTTTCTAAAGAACAAGGCAGATGGCATTTCTAGACCTCAAATAGGGTACCAGGCCACTTCTAGATGTAAAGGAGGTATCAGCAGAAACCGAACAATGTTCTTTGATGTTTTGAGGAAAATCAGCTCAGTGCATTATTTTCTGTAAATGTTTTCACTGGAAAGTTTTTTGATAGCTCTCTGAATTAGATTAGTAGTTTCAATGACAGGGGTCTTTGTGACAGGATGCAATTTATTAAATAATCCCATAATTTATCCCACGTCTTTCATGACTACATTTTTCTTATGTTCAAAACTACCATTTCCATTTTGTACCATTTTCCTAAAATTTTTAACAGCTTGTCAAAATAGTAAGTGAGCATGAACTACCACAAATACCAAAGCACCATCCAATGCCCACACTGAGGGCACACAGGAACTGCTACAAGGTAAGGAATGAAGGATGATCAAGCTTTCCCACACCACCCTTCAGACCTAGTATCAGCACCAAACCAGCCCATGACACACTTTTTGGTTGTGCTGAATGGTGGAAGTCAACAGTGTAGTCAGGCACCATCAGGTTAATCAGCATTAATGATCTACACTAGGGAGCTGCCAAAGTCATAGAATCATAATAATTGTATGTAGTTTTTTCTCCTTTTTGTATTAAAAACACAGAATGGTTAGAGTGCAAGTGCGACACTCAAGTGTAACTACATAAGAAGCTTTATACTTGCTTTATATTTTCACCTTCAGTTCAGCTTTCTTGTAATTTACATTCCAATGCCAGTTCCACTGTATGATCACATTCTCCTTTCAGTGGGACCCCTGTCTTATTCAATGGCCAAATCAGAAATTGGGTGAAAGAAATCAGAGAGTGAGTTGCAAAGGCAACTACAAGTCTAGCATTCCTAACCATCAAGCATTAATTTACTTTCCAAATTAAATAAATAAAAATATTTTGATAATTGCTAACACAATATTTTAGGAAAAAGGTTACATACACATCTTCTTCAGTGGAAGACAGGCTTTATAAAAAAGAATAATACTACTGACCCAAAGATTTATTTAATAACATTCAAACTACACATACCTGTCAACAATAATGCCGTGAGGTATGAGCACATATTCCAGATCTCCATAGTAGTGCTGAGGATAAGTGAATAAATCCAGGCTGTATCCTGGCCAATTGTCTGAAATCTGCAGACCAAATTGTACTGTTAAGAATACTTCATGATGTTTGACAGTATGTAACTGATATAAAACCAGTGCTCTAGTACACTCTGTTGGCCAAATTAATCATATGCCATACTCTCTTCCAGTTATAAATTACAATTTTATTTACTATTAATTATTTTGCTTCTCAGTCAAAGCGCTACAGTTTTTTACCCAGAGTATGTGGGAAATTTCACCTGAAATTACCAACCACTAAATAGAATGAGAACATATTTAATACAAAACCAGTGGCAAGACTAAGTTTCTTACTACTTTCAAAAGGGGAGAACAAACTACGTGGCTCATGGACGGTATCTGGACAAGTCAGTGAAGACTGTTCTTGCCAAAGGTGAAGTTCTTAATTTAGATAAATCATCAAAGATGAATGATTACAAAATGTTCACATCTCACCTCGCTATCAATTAGTCTGTAAATCCACGCTTTTACAGAAAAAGTATTTCACAGTTTTAATATGTTAGTTTCATAAGGACCGGTACACAGCTCTTAGGAGATCTCACAACATACAATGGCAGAAGCGACTAAGTAGGGCACAGATCAGCCACCAGGCAAAGGCTTCAGAAAGCTACGAAGGTGCAGAGTCATCAGCACAGGAACTGAACAAACTTCAAACCAACAATTTTTACAATTCCTTATGAAAGGTTCACAAGGTATTTTACAATCATTAGAAAGCTTTGCTTCAATATTGGTTGGGGAAGGGACACCTAATAGTACTTTTTTAGAATCACATTCTTCAAGTTACATGTTTTCTCTCTTCTTTCTACAGCTTGGCCACATGAGCCTTGAATAGAAAGATAAATGGTGAGAAACTTACCTTTGCAAAGTGCATGTCTTAGTGGCATTTCTGCTGAATATTGCCTTTAAAGGACCACTGCTAAAACTAACCTCTGCTGCATGTACTAGCAATGAACTACGTATACAAAAATATCTAAGCTGACACAACACTTTTAATGTTGAGCTCTTCCTCCACATCCAGTCTGATGAGACAATGCTCTGCCTCATGAATTTTTGATAGGTTAGGATTTTTTTACATATTCTATTCATTGATACCTAAAGACACCTGGACTGTTGTGCTTTCTTAACTCTGCCCAACAATTTCTGTAGGAAAATAATGGGTTTTGGTAACTACTGCTGAACATTTGCCCCTAAAGAGCATGGCTTGATCACTGGAATCAAGGAAAGCTTTTCCCCTCAGAACTACACAAAACTCAGAACAAAACTCAGAACTACACAAAAGAAAAAAGTTACTTATTTTTGGTTCCTCATTTCCATAGAAACAGGACATTATAAATATCATCCTTGCCGAGGTTTGTCAGTAAAGGCAAATCTTGCTCCAAAAACATTGCTGCAGAAGGCCTGGGAAGCCTATTTTCCCATCCATGTTCGCAGAACATAGGGCCGTCTGACACTTTTAAAACATTTTGTAGCAATGAACTGTCTGGCATAGTTTTGCTCAAACGCATTTTAACAGAAAATGAAACAATGTCAGATAGTACTTTAAATTGCCTAAGCCCTGTAAACACTCAGTAAGATGCCTCGTCACTATTGCTTACTTATGCATTCTCCTCAAATCACAGGGTTTTAGTGTCCTGCAGAAGATGAAACTAAATGCATGGAACCTGCTTCAGAATCCATACAAACCAGGGGCTTTTCTTAGGTTACAATAAGCCCTTTAACAAACAGGATCAGGGTGAAATTTTTATTCTTCTATCCATACTTCTGGTTCTCTTGAATAAAAGAACATTAATTGCATTACTTTGTAATAATACAGAAGTTCTCATTTACAGGCGCTCACTGACATTTGACAAATAAGATTAAATTCACACACACTAATTAACTATTTTTCTAACATAATAAGCCTATTTCATATTCTTCTTTCTTTTAAACAGGCACTTCCCAACAATAAAGCTTAGAAACTCTCATTTACCCTAAAGCTATTCACACCATTATGCTATAGGACAATTTTCAAGTACCTGTAAATTTTTATGAGTATTCTGCTTCTGAATTAAAAACAAAACAAAACAAAACAAAACTGTGATTATCCTCAGTTTAACAGCTAAGCATCAAAAAAAATATCTGCCCCATATTAAACTTGACTTCTATTTACTTCCGGCTTTAGCCCTTAAAAATATGAAGGAAATATTTATTGTTTTTTCAATAAAAGGACAGTATTCACCTGGATAAATACATATACTAAACATATTGGTACATGAATGTGTAAAAAAAAAAAAAAAAAAAAAGTCCTAGAGTGAAAGAAAGAGCTATTTTTAAAATTCAGGCTTGGCATGTCCAAGCAGCCTAGCAGAAATTCTTCAGTATGTCTTAAAAAAGTTGATGTGAATGTATACAAAAAGGAACAAAAATACATGGCAATACCCAAAAGCGTTCCCTTGAGGCATGAGAGAAGCTGGAGACATGTAATTCCAATGCCTTTGCAAGAACATTGGTAGCTTTGTTCCCTGGCAAAGTGGGGTACGTGTCAGGTTTGAGCACAGTACTCGCTGCAAAGCAGCAACGATCTGGATTCTGCTTTGGCAGAATAATAAGAGAGCAAGCATCAAGCAAAGTCCAGCTCTTGTGAACTTCTATCATAGCATGTTTGCCTTACTTTTAGTTGATTTTTTTGGAGGAGCACTTGCACACATCTGTGTGTATCAAGCAGAAAAAATGAAATCAGTAGAGCACAGCACAGTCACAAGCATTCGTCTCCTTTGCAGTATCCTCACGCTGCTTTGGCACTAAACACAGTCACCCACTTCAACAGTGTCATTTACTGAACAGGTGCCAGGAGAGGTGGTTGATGCGTGGTGGTTTCAGACACAGCTCAAACACAGAGCGACAGGTTTGGAAGGGTGATGGAGAGAATGCTGACATGGATGGGGTGTAACCACCACCCTCACAGAGCGCCCAGCTCTGGGCCACGACCTCGGTGCCTGTTCTGCAACTTAGTTATAAATCCCAATGCCACAACAGAATAAGAACAGGCCCAAGGTGGTGGCAGTATTTGCCTCACAGGAGTATCTAGTTTGTCCCTCAGAACACGGCGTGCATCCGTTCATTTCTGCACAATGGATTCAGGCCCACAGGTATGCCAAGCAGGCTGCCAAAGTTGTGGCTTTCCCCACCACATAAGGGCAGCCTAGCAGCGCGCTTTTACAGCGCTCCCGGAGCTGCAAAGGCCTCTGAGCACTGCGCTGGGATCCCTGGGGATCCCGCTCTCCATCACTCCGGCAGCCCGTTGGAACGCACAGCCCCGGCCCAGGCCCCGGCCCGGGATAACTCGGGACCGCAGCGCCACGGAAGGCACCTAAAGCTCGCTGATGCCTGGGGAGCCG
>NW_008586086.1:0-19499 GCF_000691845.1 Merops nubicus | reverse complement strand
TGGAATATAATAGAGAGGGGTTTAGTATATCCCATCAGGTCCCACGGACATGAACGCTTTCAGGTTCTTCAGATGATCACGAACCAGATCTCCACTTATGGTGGGTGGTTCTCCCTGCCATTCCCTGTCATTCTCCTCCATGACTCCAGGAGTGTGGCTGGGGGTCTTAGCAGTGAAGACTGAGGTAAAGAAGTCATTGAGAACCTCAGCCTTCTCCCTGTCACTTGAGACCATCATCCTCAGACTTCACGCCATTATAAGGACTGGTAATTTGAACCTCTGAACTTTCAATCTCCAACCAGTGTTAACCCTTAATAAACCTCATAGCTTACATATCGAATCTTGGTCTCAGCAACAATTCTTGAGTGTGGTAAAGGGTTACTTTCGATCTACCCTTGAGAGGTGAGCACCACGTTAAACCATCGCGGTCCTGATGGCCAGTGACCTTCAGTACCAATTCGCGATATTTTGGTGTCAGAAGTGGGATCTGAGGGTTTCTTGGAGTCCCAGACTACGCTTTTAATTAATTAATTGAACTATCAAATGAGACCAGTAGCAAAATGAGCACTATTGCACAAGAGGCACAACAGTCCATTTCTGCAGAAATTGCTTAGCTTGCAGAAAGCCCAGAAAGCACACTAGAGCAAAAATGTCAGACCTAGTCTCAGTGAATGACATCTTTGGGTCCAAGCAATCACAAAGTTTCTGCTTGCTCAGCTCATCACTGCAAAGAATAATTGATATACACTTTCACTGCCTTTTAAAAAGCCATGCAAGTATGAAGAAAGAGTCATTAGAATAATCTTGTAATTTTTCATAGGTTATCCCCACCTAGTTGTTTGTAATGGAGAGGCTTTGAGAGATGGACCAGACCTATTATGTAACTTCAGCACCACTTATATGAAGGCACTGTTGTCTTGCAAGTGGCTTCTAAGGACTGAATGAGGCTGGTCTTCTGTCACTTTAATGCTTCCAGCTGCAAGGAATATCTCATTGGATGGTTGTGGGCATTAACTCCTCGACCCAAGAATCTGCACAGAACAGTGTGCCACAGCGTGACTGTCGTGTCCGCAACTTTGTCCACTCAAAACAGTGAGTATATGGGGCCAGAACAGTTGGTATGGGGCAGCTGTAATGCAGTCTTCTCATTAGTATGTTAGCTCAGTCCTTCAGACAGAGCTTGACCTAGGTTGGTTCATGAGCAAGAGTGAATTAGCTATACCATGACTGAGGTGGTGATAACGTTTGGGGTCATCAACTGAGAAGCTGGCAGAAGTAACAGTAGTCTTTAAGACTCAACAATTTTTTTTTTTTCCATTAATAACTGTAACTGACAGCTAGGTCTTTAGATCCACAATTTCTGGTCATCTCATCATTCCATTCTCAATCTGATTAGGAAGTTACAGCTTGATTGCTAAAGATATCAGGCCTGCTATTATCTTTCCTCTTTTCCTCAAGGGTAGAGTTCTGTGTAATGTTAGTCCCAGAAGCTGTTTGAAGTCTCAACTGAAGGTAGTGGCTCACTAAAGAAGGAAAAATACACAGAGGTCTTATTCTTGGCCTACTTGTTGGTCTCTAGTATCAATTTAAATAAAATTTATGACTAGCTACCCTGCTTCTGCCCTGTAACTTGCAACCACTTTTTTCACAGATTTCTTCTTGCCTGGGCATGCTGCCACCACTGAAGTCATGCAGGTTCACTTGATTTAGGTTCCCTTACAACACAAGATGGCAGTTCCAAATGTTTTCTGAGAGGACAACAACACTGAATTAATTTCACATCTTCTTACTGTCCAGTGCTTGTTAACCTTCAGAAAGCATCAGTTTTCCAGTAGGGGAAAAACCATCTTCATTAAGGCTTGAAAGAAGACTGAAGATGTACCCTTTTAACTATGAAAATAACTGTTTTGTTGGAATGACTAATTATTAAATAATTTTTCCAGTGTACCAAATCACCTTGCATTCTTGTTTGAACAGTTAGTCTTGGGTAGAAGTTTTTTAGATAATTTTAGAACTAATTATTTATTAAGCCTTTACTGCTTCATTCACAATGAGTGAGACCTTTCTATTAAAACTATTTGCCATTATTGGGGGCGGGTTATTAATTATAGTAATACCTCATCATTGACTTGGAGCCCACATTTTTAGGAACAGTAAAAATAAATGAGGATAAATCAGTCTCCTTTCTATTGTGTGTTAAAATTTAAATGCTCCGATCGAAGGCTCTAGCTTTTTTTTTTTTTTTTCCCCCTGGTAGCATGCTTACATTTATTTGTTTGGTGGGAGTATATTACAAAACCTTAGAAATGTTCATAATTAGCTCTAAAGGCTTGTGCAAAGGTAATTTCATGAACCTGAGAGCATTGCACAGACCCTAAAGGATTTTAATAAAACAGTGAAAACAGTGGCCATTTACCTTAGAGAAACGGTCAAGCTAAGACAAAGTTTTTAATGCTAGCTGTTTATTTTTAGTACTTTAACTGTAACACAATATCAAGTGGCATATCAATATCTAATACCAAGACTCACCATTAACCATGTCAGTTTTTGGCACGGTATTTAAAATTTTGATATCTAAGGATCTTAAAACATAGCTAAAATGTGAAAGGAAGAAATGCTAGCTCCCTATCATTTACTTTATGTTGAACAGATCTGCAGTGTATGAACGTTTTACTTTTGGAGCTACCTGGGACTGTGAAGGAAAATGAATGCATCTCAGACATAATATTTTAGAAGAATGTTTCAGTTTTCATACTTATTTATAGTTAATTTAGAAAAAGGTGCTAAACATTTACCATATGTCTACCACAGATGGTAAAAGTAAGAGACTAATGGTGGATGTGCATCAAGATTCTGCCTGTAGTAGTCATAGGGAAACACACCATTAACATGTTACACCTACATATATTTCAGTGTATCTGTTGCAGTCTAGACATTCAGTTCAGTGGACAGAAGAATGATGTCTATGAAATATTAAAGTACATACTGTCAATGAAGTATGCACAGTGAGAGAAGTATGGATCTCTAATACCAGTGCAGCTTAGCTATTTTTGAAATCTCACAGGAAGAAATCAGAAAAAAATAAACATTCAAGCATACCAGTAGAAGTACCACTGCACCTCATGATCACCGAACTGTCAATTTGCCATGTTTGCCCAAGTTGGCAGTGGAGGGTTAGAGAAATGCAACACTTAAGCAGAACTTTTGGTATCAGTGCCTTTGAGCTTGTACCATTACATTGCAAAGATCATGACTTTTATGTTTTTGTTTTTGTTTTTTTTCTTATTAGGAACATAGTGCCATCAGAAGTCAAATTAATATAACATTTGGAAGTTATATTTCCCTTATGGACTGGTTTTATTTTATATATACGTGATTATATTATTTATGGCATTAGCAAAGAAACCTGAGCTTTTTTTGCCACCTTTACAGTGAATTCTAATTTTAGATCACAGCCCTGTCTAATATATATCCCCTAATACCTGATATCCAAACAGTTTTGAACATTGTCAGATGCTTTTCTAACTCTAGATAATTAAATAATTAAATATAGTATTTTTTATATATATACACACATATATACAAATCTGTATTATGATTCTTTTAGTTGCATAGATTTATAGGTTGTGCAGTCTCCGTTCTTAGAAGATAAAGCCCTGAGCAACTTGCTTCAATCTTAAGCTGTATCTTAACCTCCTTTGAGCAAGAGGCTCTAGAGATCTCTTGAGCTGCTTTCCCCTGTGAATTTTCCTGTGGCAATTAGTCCATGTTTGTATACCTAACAGCTTATATGTATGAATGGAAAGGGAATAAAACACTTTGCCAAATGTGTCTGGTTTCCCTCTGGGATTGTGAGAGAAATGTCACTTTCCAGTGCATGACCCTGAGCTTTACCCTGTGTCCACATTCCCAGCTTTGAGCAGAATCCAGGTATAGCCTTACACTTTGGGGGTCCACATGAACTCCTGGGGCTCAGACTAACACTGCCTTCTGAAATAAAATTCATAGTGCAAATGTTCAGACTCTAAAAATGAATAGCAGATTTTCGTACTCCTTTCTGGGCAGGTCAGCAATCTGGGCATATTTATTTGTTGTTTCTCCCTTCAGAAATATGTGGTAATGGAAATACAACTGAATTGTTGGTTTGGCAGATTTTTTTTTTAAATTGTTTTCTTTTATCTTTTCCTTAAATGTTCAACAATTCAAGCATATACAGATTTAGGTAATGCTTGTGGAGCTCAGGCAGACGTAATTAGATGTCACTAAGCTCTGGCAGTGACAAGGATCTTCAAGAAATTTTCCCCATTCCTTTGTTCCCAAATCCTGCTCTACTGACCACCACTTCTCTATCTTTAGAAAGTGACTGACCTCTGGACTTTATCATAAACCACACAAGCTTAAACTTGTAAGGTGATACACACACATGGTACTTCTGAAAAATAGTGCCAGTCTTCTAGATATACCTTGAAAGGGATTGATATTTTTGAAATTATCACTAGTTTACAAGAGAACACCGGTAGTGGTATATTATCTTTGTGTTCTTTTGTTGGTGTACTTCCACCAAGATACTTATTTTGACATCTCTATTTTATGTCTCACTATATATGAAACATCTGATAAATAATAATTTAAAAAATATAGATAGAAAATAATATTTTACATCAGTGTTTTAATCTGTTAGTTAGCCTTGACCATAGCATTTCCCTTGCCTACTCTGTCTTCAAAAAGATAGATGTAAGCTTTTGCTCTGTAAGGATCTGTCTGTCTAACCCCTGCTGACAGAAATGCTGTGCATATGCCTTGTAGAAACTGCTGGCTACAGAGCTGTTCTAGTAGTTGCCACGGTTCTGCAGTTCTGTAGAAGTTCCTGTCAGTGTTTTGTTACCTTTGTGATAGTGAAATACTCTGTTAGAAATACAGTAATCTTAAAATATAATCTACAGTGTTACTGCTTTAGGATACATCCTGCATAATCTTATAAACAAAGAGGTGTTCATCTTTTGATTATCATTAATTCGAGTTCATCTGTGTTGTATATAACAACATCTTAATTAAACTTAGGGGGTTAATATTTATGAAAGAAAAGCGGTGAGACATGAGGTGGTTTCTCCAGTGAAGCAATAACCTCGAGAGCTCCAATTCAGCAGAAGCTTCTTGACATCTTTCCCTTGGGTCTGGTCAACTGAGAATAAAAGCTTTGCAAATGTCACATATGGAGGGCTGTTGAAGACAGAAGGGACACTTATTTACAAGCCTTTGCTGGCTGACTTATCTTTGAATCACTATTGATTACTTCATGAGGAGGAGGCTGTACATTCTTTCCCTTTTGCCAAAGCAAGCTAAGTTATGTGGGCACAGGTGATGGAAGCAGTGAATTTGTAGGTAAAGAAATCTATGGGTGAAGTAAAGTGCGATAGACACTCTGATGTCAAGAAGGGTGCTGTGATAAAAAACAGAGGAACAATCAGAGCTGCCAGGAACTCATTTCAGTTAACCTATGTTAGTGTGGCAAGCAACAGAGACATTCATATGACAGATTATTATACAAGCTGTCTTGTTTTTGCCTTACTGAATTACTCTGTATCCATGTCTTGTGGAGAATGCCATTTTGCTATGACATTGTAAGTACATTACCATGGCAGAAGGGTTCTAAGGAACTGTGGGTTGTATGTCTTCTTGTAGGCTTCAGCTAGCAAACCGCTGCTTTATCACAACATGGAGGGCAACACCATCATTAGGAAACTCAGGCATTCTGCCTGCCCTCTCTCTCCCCTTCACCAGTTTTGATATGTAAATATCATGTCTATGGCTAATCTTCCCTACCCTAACAAGGGTAACCAACCCTGGTGCGTTAACCATGACTGAGACACCATGCAGGCTCCTTCTGCACCATCAGCAGCAAAAGTTTATATGTTCTACAGTCACACGAAGCATGCTAGTGGGGGGGGGGTGGAGGACTGGCGTAGGCCATCACTGAAGTCCACTCAGTCCTCTCTGCCTCATCTCTTCTCCTCAGGTAAGTCTGCTCCTGATGGATCCCACCAGTTCCTCTGAATTGTAGTATTGGTTTCAGTATCACTTGGAAGAACACTGAGCTGACACTTGTGAGCACCACTATTCAGCTCCAGTTAATTTAGTTAACTTAAATGAAGTATATTATGTCTACAGATCTAGTCAAAAAGCCATATGTAGTCATAAAGTCTTTATTCAATGACAACCTTTTCTTTAGATCAGTGCAGTTTTAGTGACACTGTTCCACTTGTGCTTCTCAACCCAAATCTGCAAAGCTCTCTCTGAGTTGGAACCCTCTGAGACAGAGACAAAACTTGCTACCATTTGTGCTAAATTGGAAGTGGTTTGTAATGCTGACAAGGTTCTACACAGAACTGAGATAGAAAAATTAATTGTTTTTCTCTAATCCACAATAACGTGTATGGACACATGGGCCTGCACGCACAGAAATGCATAAATATGTGATGCAGATGACCATTTGCTTGATTTTTACTTGACTCTGTGCCACAAGAAATATTCTTTTGTTGTTAAACTATATTACAGAGTGGTTTAATTTCTAGTAGGAGCTGGAATCTCAACCACTTCAAAAAATTTCTTAGTTTATTAATACAGTTGTCTTTATTGGGACATAGAAGCTTGAGCAAAAGGTTTAGTGTTTTGCTTTTATAGACACAGTAATGTAGTGTTCCAAGAGTGGGGAAAAACTAGCATACTTCATGACTTCCTATCCAATGAGTATTCCCATTAAAGATATTTTAGAATGTGGTCAAATTATATTTACATCTTATGATGAAATTGTACTATCATAGAACTTTAATCAAATTAAAATTATTTCCACTTGGCATAAAAAGAATGTTTGAATTCTTGCTGTTTATCAGGTTAACTTTGCTAATTGAAGAAAGTGGTTTGTATGTTTTCTGTGATATGCAAAGCACTTTTGTCAAATCAACTCTTTCAAGATTGTTGCAAGATAGATTGTAATGGCTCTTGAATGGCTGCAGAATTATTCTTCTGTACTTAAAGACTAGTGCTTTTATTTTTTTCCATGTCTAAAATGTAATTTGACCTGTTGATTCAACTTATATTTATAGCAAAGCAAGTGAATAAGAAACTTGACAATAATTTATTTCTGTATGCTAATTATACACAGTAAGCAAAAAGGTGCAGATGACTAAGGGCAGAATATACTGGCTTTCTGGCAAATTTACATATTTTTATTATGCCTGTCCATGGGCACACTATAGAATAAAAGGACCACTGTAATGAGAAATTACATCATGTTGTTTACTGCATATTACAGAAGTTCACTTTATTTAGAATACTAATTCAAAGTGCAAGAGACAAAAATTTGAAAACTTGATTGCTTAGTATGTTGTGGAAATAATGTGTGTTTCTTAATGTGACTCTTTTTTTTTTTAAGTTCTTGTCTTCAAAAGTACTCAAAGCTTCTAGTTTAACAATAGACTTGTCTTAATTGTGCTAGTCACTACATAAAAGAATTTTCATTCCCATGTGAGAGAATTCAGCAGAGATTGATCTTAAGAGCATCAAGTATTATAACAAAACATTTTGATTTCCATACTGCCACTATTTATCCCAACAGGAAAGCTCTTATTTTTGAATTCCCATGGAACTAGCTCTTGTACTTGCTAATTACTGTAGTACTTCCCTGAAGCTTATCTTCACTGAGGTCTAAGTTTCTGGCAGAGAGCTTGACTGTAAAGGAAAACTGAACTAAGAGACATTTTTCACTAAAACCTGGTGAATTATAGTCCGCATTCTCATGATGCCCATCGTCCTGTAAATACGTACACATGTTCACAGACTGTAGTTACACCTGAAATGTGTAATTGCAATGGAAATGACACATTCTAGTGATGGCTTCTTACTTATAACTTGAAAGCTTGTTTAATGGCATAGCATGGAGTCACATTAGTGACATATAAAAAGGATGTAGCCAGGTCTTGGAAATTAAATGATGAAAATATATGCTCATATTTTAATGCATGCCAGAGCAATCTATTTTTATGTAAGTTACATGTAACAATTCCAAACAAGTTTCCCATGTGCATAAATTTAAGCTGCAAAGATAATTAATGATTAATATCTGAAGGCTTTTACATGACACATGTATTTACTATATAATATTAAATTATTGGCCTAATGGCTATATGATATTAAATTATAACATATTTTGACTGTGATTGTGCCTTACAGCCCTAGTTCTTCTTCACTGTATGCTATAAAAGTCAGAGAATGTTTAATATATTATTCAGGTAAGTATATCAAGAGATTATATAAGCCAAGAGAGATCAGACACGTCAAAAAAATACCATATATACAGATGAAGGATGCACTGTGTCCTGCTTTCAGACCGGAGACAATCTTTAAATCAGCATATCTAGAGTCAAGACAAGACATAGCTGGTTTGATTTGTAGTTTATATTACTACTATAGGTAAGTAAAAGAAGACTTTTATTAAGAATATAATATTTTACAAAGATGAAAATAGGGTACAGGTTCCTATTACAGCAAAATCAAGTGTTTGATTCCATACTGAAGTGACTGGTAAGTCAGGATGAAAGGATTTTGTCAACTTGCTTTCATAATCTGTCCGTCATCTAAAGGCTCTCTTTTCAATACAGAAATAGTGCTAGAGTGTTGTGTAGTTACAACTGCTGAAGAATACTGTTGATATGGCAAGCAACTACTTTGCATTCACACTGGATATTCATCTCTATGTAGCCCTTAGGTATAAATTGTGTCATATTTAGTAGATAATACAAAGTGTTACTACATGAGATGTCAGAGTAATCCCCAAAACGCTGTCTACTTTATCAGATGTATTTTACCTACAACGATAAATGTTTCGTTGATTGGTTGTTTTGTTTTGTTTCCACTGTATCTTCTCAAAGGTTGGAAAGACCCGTTACCTGCCATTAATGATTGATAACAGGAGAAATCAGATGTCCTTTGTATCTGGAATACTATCCCATTAAATAGCAGTATATCATGTTTGAATGATTATGGCAATTGTACTGATAGGTAAAAAAAAAAAAAAAAAATTTTCTAACCATTCTTTTATCTTGCCAATAAACTATTCCTTACTGAAAAACAGAATTTTACTACTTAGCTCCTCCTCTTACTAGAACGTTGCCACCACTTCTGTATGTTTCACTGACCTTTAAATGACACAAAATATTAATGTGTTTAAGGGATATTTTCAAGGAAAGTTTTTGTGTGTACTGCCTATATTTTGTTTAACAAGTATTCTGCTTTGAAGGCCTCACTTACTGTACCTTATTTCTTTCAGGTCCTTCACTACTTATGTGATTAGAAAGATTGTTAATGTGCAGTTGCAGGAACAGCTATAGAAATTTTTTCCAGAGGTTTAATTCTTCAGCTCTGGTCATCTTGTCTACAAACTGCTGAACTGTGAAGCTCTTTTCTGATATGTGTTGAGCATGGCCATCTTCCAGTGTTGTCACATCAAATCTTTCCTCTTCTGACATTACACTGACCCATGGCGATTTTTTTCTTCTGGCCTTTGTAATTTTGAATGGGTTTGTCTGGTACTGTTGAAGATGACTTATATCTTGATTGTTGCAGTGTTTCAGACCGGCTTTGAAGAATACATGCTTATGTATCAAATAGATAAATTCTTTAATATATGCTTAAAATGTTTCCAGAACTCTCCAGAGTTCCTGGCTTTGGTCTTAATTTGCTGTATTCTTAGGAGCCTTTGTTGAGTAACACCTAATCATGATACAAAACACTGTACCACATACTGATGGTTATATATAGATGTGAATTGGTTTCTTTTCTTCCCTTAGGCAGTAGGTTGTAAGACATCCATTCATAGATATTTTGAGGCACAGTGCTAACAGTTTCTTTCACTTGACATCTTTTTGTAGCGAGCTCCTGGGTATGACTGTAGGCACATATAAATTAAATTCCTCCTCTCATATATGCAACAAATTGTTCTATTATTCCACAGACTGTCATCCGTGACACTATGGGTATTTAAGCATGTGACTCATCTTACATGAATTTAATGTATTTGGTTTTGTTCGATAATGGAACTCGCAAAGTGACTGCTGTCACCCGAGGACATGACTAGGACCCAGAAGAAATATAGTTATGTGATTTTTTGAGTGCTTTACCGTTTACGGGCTCCAGGCTCTTAAGGGAGAGATCTTATATAATCTTAAGGTTAAATATGCAGCTAGTTAACTTAATTGCATTTTTTTTAAAATTACATTCGTTTATACAGAGCATTGATTTTTCACATCATTGGATTAATCTGAGGAGTCCAATTTAACTGATCATTTCCACAGCCTTCCTAGGCTGAAGTCTTTTGAGATAGCACACCTAGAAGTAAGGAGAGCTGTGTTTGCGAACAGTGGTGGCAAAAAGAGGTGAGGGATTACTGTGAGCAGCACTGCCAAGATCATTTCAACAGTATGAAAACCACTGATAAACACTGTGGAAAAACATGAAGTTCCCCAGTTCATGGAGGCCTGCTTCTCTAGATAGGCTTGAATGGCTGCCAGTGAGTGAATCAGATGTCACTTGGGTTTGTGCTAGGGAATATAATCTGTTCCAGCAGCACCGGAGCCTGAAAAGAGGGAATGAATCAATGGGAAGAGTTTCCATACACAAAATCTTTTTCATGTTACCAGGAAAACCAGTTTTATGCCAAATTACTCTGGGATCAGGCTTGTGCCATTTACCTTATTGGAAAGCAATAGCTCCCCTTTATCAGTCAGTACAGTACTCATTTTCATTCCCATCTTTGCATTAAAGAAAGGTATTGCGTTTCTTTGAGAATACCTTTGAATTCGGTTTCATTTTGTGAGTCCGTGCAACTGTTGATAAATACTTCGCTTTGCCAATATTTAAATCGCTGTTGTCTCCATGCTAAGAAAAATTTAGATTTTTTTTTTTTTTAATTTGCTGAAATTTTATGGGTTACAGGTTCTGTTTTACCTGTCTCTGTTATTCCACCCCAAGAAATGTAGACATGCACATACATAAACTGTGACTGTGAATGCTGGTTTTGTTTTTTTTGAAGGTCTGCGAATGACTTGAATTATTTAAAATGGTCACTGAGGGACTTGTAGCTTTTTGTATTCAGCAGTGGATCTTGACTCTGTTCTTGCCTTGACTCTAACAGTCCATCTTTTCTGTTCAGATTTGTTTAAGAGATTTTTCAAGACTCTTACCTATATTGATTAATTTTATCCAAAACTGACCTTTAAATAATGACCACTTTCTCTGAAGTGTTCTGAAAACAATGTCTGTTGGATGCAGACAGAAAAGAAGGACTTTGAATAATCTATTCTGCCAGTCAGTGAAAAGCCATTCCCAGGTTTAACTTTCCAAGGGCACAGATTATTGCTGAGTGATAAGTTTGTATTTGTTGTTAAACAAGTAGTGCTTGCACAAAAGCAGCCAGGATGGCAGCTTGTGGTTCCTGAATAGAGAGACATGACACAATTATAATTTATTGGCTCATTGCAGTGCTCTTATCCATTCCCATTGCCCATCTTTCTAAATAAATTTGTTGCTCTGGGTAGCCTATTTACTAATCAGGAAAATTGCTATCAGGACAGAAATTAATGGTATGTAGAAGAAAGGAAAGTTTAATTTAGATTTAGAATAAATCCTTTCAGAGCTTTCACAAAATACTTTTCTCTTACAAAATGTGCTCACTTTTATGGTATCTTCATGTCTTCTCACTCTTAATAATTGTACCTCTTTTCACGCAGCACTTCTTAAATGTGTCACAAGTGTTCCCTATGCTATCTTTTCCATGCATATTTTCTGTCTGTTGCTGATTTAGGCCATAAATATTTCAAAAGATATAAGTTAGGAAAAAAAAAAAATCAACGGTGCCATATATTCAATATTCATAATATATAAAGACAGTGGTCTGAAATTGCCATTTGAAAGTTGTAGAAAATTAATCACTACAATATCTATTACAGAACTGTCTCTTTTATCATCATTATTATTATAGTTATTGATATTACTATAGGCATCTTACTATTGTTAGCCTTGTCCTTATTAGATGGGAGCCTGTTTCATATGTGAAGGCAAAGTTTCTTCTTTTTTTGCCAAGCATTTGAAATACTGAGAACTATTTGAATTTATCTGCACAGGGTTGATTTTATGTCCTCCTAATCATTTTAATTACTCACCAGCTGTACTTTCTCCTTTGGACAGGGTTAGAAGAGCCCTTCTGAGGCATTGTTACCTTCTGCTGCCCTGGACACGAAAGTGGGAATTCAGCACCAAATAGCTAGTGCGGTGACCACACTGCTCTCTAGCCTGTAGGCACAGAGCATAAAGCAACAGAAAGCATGTGCTCCTCATGGCCTCCAGCCCTGAAACCTCTGAAACACATGGATGATGTACAGAAGATGGTGTCAAATCAGATCTAGAGCAGTAACTGCACACTGTTTCTGGTTGTGGGCCTTTGGCTCATGACTCCAAATGCTACCACGCATAATTAAATATCACTTAAACGTTCATGTCTCCTCTGTCATCCTGTTTTAAGTGATTATGAATTTGGAACCTCTGGGTGAAGATATATTATGAGCAAGCTAAAAACGTAATTTCCTTTATTGCCGCAGGGTTTTGTTCGTTTGCTTTCTAATTTTGTAAAAAGTAAACTGCCAAGGACTAAACAGTTCAGAATTGAGTGGTCATTAATTTTATACCTCCAATATACTTCATAGTTCTAATGTGACTTCACAGTGCAGATGCTGAGAGGTGCCCATTGCCCATGCTTAAAGGGTGATTCTGCCACAACCAGCACAGCAAGTTCTGTGTGCTCTCTGTCCTACCACCTCAGTGGCTAGCACATTTGACTATAGAGGGCTCTACTGGTTATATTTCTGCTTAACTGGTTAACTCTAGTAATAATAATAAGAGTAATGTAAATTTTATTGTTCCACTGGGGGGAAACTAGCCTGACTGCCAGCCCTACAGTTTTCAAGGCTGTGCAGCTCCAATTATGCCCTGTCCTGTTGCCTGCAGCTTACGGCTGAGAGATGTTCGTGTAAAGCTAATTGGTCTGTCCCCAGAATTGTGGCCCTGAAACTCAGAGACTGTTTAAGTCTTAGGAATACCAGGAAAGCTTCTGACTTTGACACTTACAGAAAATTAACAACCTATTAATTGGTTGTTGACTTAGACTGGGTAGCTAGAAATATGTATGGCTGTAATCAAAGAATTACTGTGGATATGTAACCTCACACAACTTTTTGTAGGTCAGTTTTGGAACTTTATGTGGGAAGAAGTATCTGATAAGGGAATTCTGACCCACAGAAAGGTAAGTGCTGACATGTTTGTAATATTTTTTGCATGTCAATGCATTCAACTGTTAGCAGAGCTGACCAAACATGATTTTCTTTTCATAAAACAGTGAGGTTGGATAATCTGTTGTAGTTTCTCAATTACTTGTAATGAGAGACATATGACTACTTTATTGGAAAACTAATATAACTATTGAATGATGTATTGGAAAATTCATAATGATTTGAAGCTGCTGGCAACATTTAGTGAGATTTCCTGGTTTACTTTCATTCATTCAAATATGTCCTTTACAAGTCAGATGACTGGTAAAGATTGAGATATTTTGGAATAAAATAATTTCTTTAATGCAAAATTCTTGTATAGTGGGGACCTTTCATAGCACAAACCTTATCTGAGTCTGTTTATAATTGAGAACATTTATTGGCTTCTTTTTTTGTAATTTTTTTCTATGATGAAGTTTCTGTCATAAATGATAAGAAAACTCTTTTTCCTTATATCAGATTGCTATTTAATCTGCAAATGCATTATGAAAGAAAAAAAAAAAGACTCTGTTGTAGAGTTTCAATACTCAAAATACTTTTCTTGAACAGAAAAAAGGGCAAAATTAAACAAAAAAAGACCAAACAATACTTGTACACACTCTTATTTTTAGGTTCTAAATACAACTTGTGACCATCCACTGCCATAAGACAGACTTCAAGACTGCATTTAAATATAATAGTAACCCAATAAAAATATATTTATCCTTCTCTATGAGAAAAATTACTTTGAAGGATAAAAGTTTTCTGCACTTTTAAGTAAGCTGCATCTTTTAGTGTAACTTTGAAGTAATTATTTTTATATTGTATAATATGACCCAAATATTGTATTTTTGTCAGCATTTCTAATAGGTTGCTCAGTACTCTTGTTCTGTACAGGTCATTGAGTGCATTCGTGTTTAATGAAATACAGTATGAATGTTCATGGGTTGTTTGATACATCTTTAATAGAAGCTGACTGGAATGGCACAAGATTATATTTTGACCTTCTAGCAGTGTGTTTGCAGTCAATGTGAACTGCACGTCTAGCCTCATCAATAGAAAGAGAAATTCTGGGATAGAAAATGTTTAATTACTGCAGATGAACCTTTGAGAGCTGGCCAGTAATTTTCTATGATTACCATTATAAAGCAAATTAAAGGAACATTTGTTTTAGATAAATTATTGAACAAAGTGAAAGGTCATCACAAGTATTTTCCTCTCACTTCTGAGTTCTTGAATTAGTTTATGCTGCTTCACTGACCTCATCTCTGCATTCATTTCAAAATGCTTTGAATAAGTAGCTCTGCTCAGGACTCTTAGCTTGTGACTACATGAAAGAACTCTGAATACTCCATCATAAGTAATATATAGTAAAAAATGATGTAGGCAGATGTTAGAAATTTAAAGTGGACTATTTATTTCTTAGAAAGTAATAATTTAACATGTGAAATTATTATGGGAATTAATATGATGACGAAGAGACGTCTCTCCAGTCACTAAAGCCTGTTATATTGAACAGACAAACATGAAAAGATCCTTGAAAGTCTAATCAAAGATGACCATTATCTATATTGATGGAGAATGAAAACGATTTGTGGTCATTCTGGCCCATTTTATATACCAAGTTGCACAAAACCGAATTCATGAGACACAGGACAGGCAGCCCAGGCACAAACCCAGGTAAATTTGGTAGAGACCCAGCTTGGAGCTTGTTAGGAGCTAGTAGTGTTTTTCTGGAGGATGGAGGTACTTGTACTCTCTGACTTGTCCCTGAACTGATGGGTAAGAGAATTAATTGGAGGAGCATGGTGGAGGTTAACTGTGAATTGAACAAACTGGGATAGCTGTCCACCTCTCGGGCGGTGAGGTAGATGAGTCTGGCCTTGTGCAATGAAAGAGGGTTAGGTACTCCCTCACTGTGCAGCTTCTCTGACAGATCACTGGGCTATGCTTTCTTGGTCTGAAAATTTCTGGCAGAGGAGTGTGGTCAGTGCTCGAAGACATATTAATGAGACATCTGTAGTGTTTTGGATCAGTATGTACATGGCATAAAGGAGTTTTAAAACTTGGTGGAGCTACAATGTCACATGTACTGAAAGACCACAAGGAGTGTTCATGAGGTGGAGTCTCACACAATAATGTGATGGGAAGAAGCAAAAAACTTCACTGTCTTTAAATGTCGTTTAACATGGTGTCTCTGAGTATATGATTCTGTAAAAGAGAAGTCTCTTTTTCGATGCCCGGTGTTGGTGCATAGCAGATGACAGTAATGCTTATAACTTGCATATGGGGAGGTCAGAAAAGGTATAGGCTGCAGCAGCATACTGTAAATTAATAGCTGAAAATAGCTAGGACCAGGATTTTGGCTATTAGCTGACGCAGTAATGCCAAAGCCTTTGCTTTAAGGTGTAAAAGAAGTGAACGGTTGCTTTCATACAGAATTTTGGAGACTGAACATATTACCAAAGTATGCTACAAGACAAGTACAAGAACTGAGGTGAGAGAGAGTGCGCTGCACATAGTGCTCTGACACCAGACAGCAGGCAGCTTGGGCTGGAGAGGAGAATTCAGAGCTGACACTTGACAATCCAATCAGAAGAACTATAAATTAAATACAAAAAATGTGCAGATAATTTTATGAGGGAAGGCTTTCTGGCTCTGGTTTTATAGTCAGTGTAAGGTCATCTGTATCCTTGTTGACACTTTGAGCACAGCTATGCCTGTATCATACTTTTCCTACCTTTTCCCTGGCTCTAGCAGTCATGGCTGTTGGCTGTGAGAGCATCAAACGAGCAGCTTTCTAGGTTTCATGGTTCACAGGCCTGCTCTCATCTGATGTGTGTGGTGAAGGGGAGATGGGACCAATGTTAATTCTTCTGTCTTGGCTTTGCCAAACTGGTTACTGGTTTGAATCAAGAGACCTTTTCTTGGCCCTGGGAATTTTATATGTATATAACTGCATGATTATTATATAATGTCCAAAATGTTTTCCTTCCTTCATTCCTTTGCTTTTTTTTTCTTTTTGTATTTACTTTCAGGAAGCAGTTTTGGTTGGCCACATGCTGAGTCTCTCACACATTGCAGCAGTTAGCAAGAACATTCTGGCAAATAGACTTGGCTTATGAACTCATTTTCATAACATTCCAAGATCCACATCATCCACATCCACCTTGACAAGGGAGCTGTAAAAAATAATAATTAAAAATAAGCACATTATAACCCAGCAGGACTGAGTTTTGCAAAGTTACATCTTAGTGCACGAGCTACATAGCAAGAGGCTTTTTAGGTCAGTGTAATTCATCTCTAGAGTTGGTTTCGGTTTTGTTTTTCTTCATGTTTGTGTTTTAACATCTGCTATGGTTTGATGAACTATGCCATTTGTGCTGTTTCAGAGACATCACAAAGAATTAGCAGCTGCAGAAGGAGCACAACAGTGTCAAACTGGAGCAACAGGAATCCATGTATTTGTGTCTTGCTGGAGTGCAATGACTCCCAAGGAAAAGAGTCAACCATTCAAAGAAATCACAATGTAAGAGCAGTTTTGTATATACATTTTTTTAAAAAAAGACATGCTGCTGCTATGTTTGGAAGATAAGCAATCATACTAAGACCTGGAGTGCCCAGTGTGAAGAGATGTTGTAAGTTTACGTAACAACCAAGAGAATAAGAAACCATTATCCCAAAAAGCAGTCTTCTAACATGAGACTCTTTTTGTTTCTGTTAGGGAATTAAAGTTTTCAATGTTTAAGGAGATTTGCAAAGAATTTTACTGATTTCTAGGCTCTTTCACCTACTCAGCAAGTCATCACAGACTTCTCCTCAACACCACAAAATGTGAGAACCTA
Organism: Merops nubicus; assembly: GCF_000691845.1. NCBI lineage: Eukaryota > Metazoa > Chordata > Aves > Coraciiformes > Meropidae > Merops > Merops nubicus. The sequence continues at coordinate 2,299 of NW_008586086.1, read as the reverse complement.
ACGTAAAGTGAGTGCTACTGGTATCTCCTATCACAGCCAGAGTGTCGTTGATTGGTATGTTTCTACAAATCAGGAGACAAATTTCTCTCTTTTCAACAAACTAACTGGAAGCTGATGGGAACAACAGAAAAACTCTCCCCTCTTCAGTGCCGCTGGCAGGAAAAGAAGCCTGGGAACGTGCTCGCCAGGGAGATCATATGAGTTTTTCCTTATGTTTGACTAAAGGTATCTCCTGGGGCTTAACAAAGATGTTGCCTAGGAAATTTTTGATTCCTTGACAAATTGGAATTTCCCTTATTGTCTATAATTTCCTTTTTTATTCCTTTTTTTTTCAGTTCACAAAGCAGAAAAAGCGATATAGTAGGTTAGCTAATGCAGATCTTAATTAGAAAAATGTGAAATCTTGAATAAAAAACATCTCTTCTTTTCGGTCAAGTATTTCACTGTATGCCAGTGTGAAACCCGGGGACAAGTGATGATTTCCCTTAATTTACTGTATATACACACACTTAAAGAGTTTCCTCTGTTTATTAGACTTTTATAGAAGTCTAATTCCACCAAAATTCCTGTATTTATTTCCAATGAAGTGTAATCCAGGTTTGGAAAGAGTAGAGATGTTACTTGATCAGTCACTTAATCTCAGTGGGTAAAACATCAATGACCAAAAAAGAAAACAGATGGGTGGAAAGCCTTTCAAATCTCAGAGTGAACAGGCCTGTGTTCTGGAGCTAGCTCAGAGAAAACTGCCTTGATATTTTTTTATTTCATTTCAGATATTTTAGAGCATGAGTAATGAGCAAATGAAAACACCTTTAAATATTTTAAATTGTTATTTTAATAAAATGTAAGTGAAAATTACTGTATCTGTAATAAAGACAATTTTCCAATATATTTCATAAATACACTCTGGGTCTCATTTGTCGGGAAGGAGCTCCGGAGAAAAGATGCACACTCCAAGGGGTCTGCAGCGAAATCTGATTATTGCAAAGTATTACAGCCTTTTATAGTAGACAAGAGACAGACCCCCCCCAAACCCCATAGGTTAACAAGTCTTTTTATGCACCTAAGCTGAGCTGCAGATTGGATAATAGTTATTGTCCATGCTCTATCCACGCGCTCTGTCAGCCTTTACATAACTCACAGAATTGTTGTAGTTGCCTTCGTCAGTGTTTAACATTCTTGTCTGGGCAAACCACCAATGGAGCCCCTTATCTTCTCATTGTTTTTCTTCTTTCCTAATTCAAGGTCGTTTCATGGACTTTCTCAGGCCTACGAGAACCTTACTGCCTGCACTGATTGTCCATGCTCAGCAAAACATATCACCCCGCTCTGCAAGTCACAATTCCACACCCATTGTGTCAAAATTTCTGTGAATTTTTTTTCATATTTTTATCTATACTCTGTACTGAAGAACAGGATTTTCGCTTATAAGAAATTGGTGGTTGTTGGAGGCTGGTCAAAAATGGTATTCCCCAGAGCTCAGTGTTGGGGCCAGTTCTGTTTAATTTCTTTTTCAGTTATCTGAAAGAGACAATCAAGGGAACTTTTTTTTAAGTTTGCAGATGACAACGGGTGTGCTGATCTGCTCAAAGGTAGGGAGCCTCTACACAGAGATCTGGACAGACTGGATTGATGGGATGAGGATCAATAAGACCAAGTGCTGGATCGTATCCTTGGTTCACAACAACCCCATGCAATGCTACAGGCTTGGGGAAGAGTGGCTGGAAAGCTGCCCAGCAGAAAGGGACCTGGAGGTGTTGGTCAACAGCTGGCTGAATATAAGCCAGCAGTATGCCCAGGTGGCCAAGAAAGCCAACAGCATCCTGGCTTGTATGAGAATAGTGTGGCCAGCAGGTCTAGGGAAGTGTTTGTCCCCCTGTATTGAGCACTAGTGAGACCACACCATGAGTACTGTGTTCAGTTTTGGTACCATCACTACAAGAAGGACAATGAATTTCTGGAGCATGTCCAGTGCAGGGTAACAAAGCTGGTGAATGGTCTAGAGCACAGGTCTTAAGAGGAGCAGCTGAAGGAACTGATGTTGTTTAGCCTGGAGATAGGAGGTTCAGGTAAGACCTTTCTTCTTTCTACAACTAACTGAAAGGAGGTTGTAGCAAGGCGGGTGTTGGTCTGTTCTTCCATGTAAGAAATGATAAGGCAAGAGGAAACAGCCTCAAGTTGCACCAGGGGAAGTTTAGGTTGGATATTAGGAAAAATTTCTTAACAGAAAGCACTGTAAATTATTTGAACAGGCTGCCCAGGCAGATGGTTTAATCATCATCCCTGGAGGTATTTAAAA
>NW_008586085.1:0-9862 GCF_000691845.1 Merops nubicus | reverse complement strand
CAGAGGCCCGGCCCCGCCCACCGCCTCGGGGTGTTTTGTGACATCAGAGGAAGGGGTTGCGGCTGAGATGTGTGTCCTTCCACTCTGTTAGTAAACTGGGGCTGCTGTCTGGCTTGCTGCTGGGGCTTGTTGGTCGCCGTGCTCCTTGGAGAACAGGTGCTTCCCTTTGCCTTCTGCCCCGCAGCGCTGCCGCTGGTTTTGTGCGGGGTTTATCTCAGTGCTCCCTTTAGTCAATCATGGAATCCTTTAGGTTGGAAGAGACCTCCAAGATAATCAAGTCCAACCATTGAGCCATTAGGGCTCTAAAGTCCTCTGCTAAAACAGATCAGAATCTGTCAGGGCTGGAAGGGACCACAAGGATCCCCCAGTTCCCACCCCTCTGCCATGAGCAGGGACCCCTCCCACTAGATCAGGCTGCCCAGAGCCTCCTCCAGCCTGGCCTTAAAGCCCCCCAGGGATGGGGCCTCAACCACCTCCCTGGGCAACCCATTCCAGGGTCTCACCACTCTCCTGGGGAAGCACTTCTTCCTCACATCCAGCCTGAATCTGCCCACTGCCAGCTCTGCCCCATTCCCTCTAGTTCTGTTGTTACTCGATATCCTAAAAAGTCCCTCCCCAGCTTTCTTGTAGCCCCCCTAACATACTGGAAGGCCACAATAAGGTCACCTCGGAGCCTTCTCTTCTCCAGACTGAACAGCCCCAACTCTCTCAGTCTGTCCTCGTAGGAGAGCTGCTCCAGCCCTTGGATCATTCTCGTGGCCCTTCTCTGGACACGCTCCGCTGCTTTTCTCACACGAGCCTGTGGTTTCTGAATACTCAACAACATTCCTGATGGTGTATCGGTAGCAGCCCTCCTGTGCCAAGGCAGCCAGGTTTCATCCTGACCAAATGAATGCTTGGTTAATGTTAAATCTGTCTGAAGTCTCCTTCTCTGAAATCCAACACCCAGAATGGGGAGGAACAGAGGGCGTTTCAGAAACACCTTATAAAAATGATCCTGCAAAAATAAGTTCCACTTAGGGACTTACTAGCACCAAGAAAACATGCTGTTTGTTGTTTTTTTTCAACATTAAACACAGGACACCTTACATCTGTAAGCAGCATCTTCATGACAGTTTTGTATCAGCATTGTTTGTGCTCTCATTGCCCTGCTCCTGAGAGCTCCAAAACAGATGTATCTGTTACAAGCTGCATAGCAAGGCTGCCTGTGCACCTTGCTCCTTTTCTGTTGCAGGTAGATAGTAAAGAGCCTCCCTGTGTTTCTGTGTTTACTCATTTGTCTAGTGTTGAAGACTGCTCAGGAATCTCTGGGCTCTTACTGTCAAGTGCTTGGTGATTTTTGTCAACACTGTCATCCCCACTGCAAATTTGCCTTGTTAATCTTGACAGAAACTGAGGGCTTTTTCCTCCAGCTGTTTCACTTGGAAGGTCATTGCATAACTTCCTTCTAGTTGTTGGAAACATTCTTCTAATTCCCAGACTTAAGTTATTCATGGGCAGTTTGTTGTTCTTAAGCCAGTATGAACCATGAGGTTAAATAGTTCCTTCCTGGCAAACTGAGTATCTTAGGTTGCTTTTCATTTAGCATGGTGTAGAAGATTGCACTTATAGGCAGTTTTCAAGATTCAGTAATAACTTGGTGCTTGGCTATAAATTCTTTGTGGATCTGAATGCCAAGATGAGGGATTGTAATTGCTGTATCAGTTACTTCCCTTATTAAATTAATACTGCAATTAGCATTCTCTAAGTCTTTAATCCCTCTTAATTTGGTAATTGTATTGAATGTCTTTGTTGTTAGAATTGGAATATCTGTTCCTGTGTGTACCTGTGCATGCATCCTCCTCATCAGAGGTCAGGGATCAAGATTCCTTTCAGCTTGAATGTGCTGTTCTTTGTCTTCCTTCCAAATCTCATGGACTATCCATTTTGGAATACTCTTATCACAAGAGTTTCCATTTCTTGTCTTCATGTTTAACATGATTCTGAGAAGTGCAAGTATATACTTGTTCAGTTTTGGGGCCTACCTTCCTGTGCAGCAGCCATGTTTCCTTGTTGCCTGTGTGTGAAATAGGGCCAAAGAATCTCCCAGCACTTTTAAAATCTTGTTTACAAAGCCAAGCTTTGTTTTTTAACCTTTGATCCTGAAGATAGGGTTTCTTTTCCAATCAGTCCCTTTTCTGCTTTTTGTTTGTTCATCACTAACTCCCAAGATGATTCTCTTGAAGATAATCCTTGAGTCCAGGTAGATCTGGTAGGTTTTGGTTTGTTTTTTTTTATTTTTTAAAATGCAGCTTGCAGATTCTTTTTGCAGCTTTGACTTAAAGAAACAAGAAACCTCCTCCACATTCAAATCAGTGAATTCTTCAGTGAACTTAGATACAGGCTGTTAACAGGTTTTTGTATTTAAATTAGTGATTGATCCAGTAAGATTTTTTTACAACATGTGCCTCTGAGTTGTTTTACTCCATACTATGTTTTGGAGATGTTTGTTTGTACTTTTTGGGGAATTGGTCAATGGGGAAGGTTGCTGTTGTCCTTCTGAGATCAGTGGGATGTCATGAGGGAGCTTCTGTCCTCAGTGAACACTACATGACAGCATGATTAAAAGGAGAGCAACAGAGCAACTTAAAGGGGGGAAAAGAGGGAGAAACCAAGTACCAATATCAGTGCCTGTTGTGTACACCCTTCATGTGGAAGGTTCCTGTGTCACGACTGATCTCTGGCTATTCCTGCTTCAGATGTTCTGTCTGAAGAGCAGATCCAGCTGAAGAAGCTGAAGAAGCAGGAGGACAATCAGGCTCGGACCGTGGTGGTGCGTCCAAACCCTCTGAACCCGCCGAGCCCTTCCCACGAGCTGACGCCGGAGCAGTCCAGCATGATCAAGAAGCTGGTGGCTGCCCAGCAGCAGTGCAACCAACGCTCCTTCACAGACAGGCTCAAAGTGACGGTAAAAACCCTTCCCAGTCTGCCCAAAATGGGGAAAAAGTCCAGTTTGGGGAGTCAAGGTTGCGGGGGAATTATTTGGGAGCGCAGAGATACTTAAGGCGTCGCTTCTGTGGGTTAAAGTTCTGTGAAGAATAGCAAAGGATGATGTTCCAACGAGTCTTATTTTCTTTCTCTGTTGACTTCATCTTCTCATCTCTCTGCCCTGGCTCCATCTTTCACACATATGTTGTCTCTTCCTCTTCCCACAGCCGTGGCCCCAGGTTCCAGACCCCAACAACCGTGAAGCGAGGCAGCAGCGTTTTGCTCACTTTACTGAACTTGCAATTATCTCTGTGCAAGAGATTGTGGACTTTGCCAAGCAGCTGCCTGGCTTCCTGGAGCTCACCAGAGAAGACCAGATTGCTTTATTGAAGACATCTACCATAGAGGTGAGAGTTTGGCTATACCACAACACATAGTAGCAGAGATGAAAGAATTTGGAGAGTTGGTTCCATCCCTTATTTTTGGGGTGGCAGGACCTCAGCTGTGGCACCATGACTGCAGTGCCAGGCTCTACTGGTGAAGGGCCATGCAGGAGAATAAGGCCAGGGCCTTGGTCACGTTAAGCAGCTATTTCCACCTTCCCAGGAGCAGTCACTGCAAGGGGTGCAGCAGAACTTTACCTTGGAATTTTTAAGCACTACGCGAGAAGCTGGTTGGAGGCTTTTTGTTTGTTCTGTTTTAATTTTCCAGAGCTGCTCTAACACTGAGCAAGTTAGAGATGTCATAACATTCTTTGGTGTTTTACAATCAAGTATTCCTGTCCCTGGTTTCAGGTGATGTTGTTGGAGACATCTCGGCGCTACAATCCAGAGATTGAGAGCATCACCTTTCTTAAGGACCTGAGCTACAACCGGGATGACTTCGCCAAAGCAGGTGGTGCATTAGACAGGTGTTTCTTCCTTCCCTGTCTCATGGTCTCTGATCTTTGCCTTTTTAATGTGGCCTGCAGGAGATAAAATGTGGGGCTTGCAGGCTGAAATCAGGTGGGAGGTTAACAGGACCACACCATAGTGCCACAAACTATATTTTTTGCTTTCAACGTGTGGTTCTAGCTCAGTTCATGTTCTTTGTTAGGTGTGAACTTGCTTTGGAATAACTGGATTCTTACAGCATGAAAATGTTGCTGTGAGAGTGCACCTAGGGCTAGCAGGTGGTGTGAGCTTCCTTGCTGGTTGAGATCTGATGTGGCCATGTGTCTTAGAGCCATATCATATCACAACAAATCAAACTCCAGCCTTCTCCCCTTTGCAAGTATATCCCTTGCTCATCTGGGTGCATGCTCTGAGTGATGACATGAGTATGTAAAGTTTCAGCTGACATGAAGTCTGCACTGAAGATCCCCACAGAGTGCTTTAGACACATCATCAGCTCAAAAAAAAATGTGATTTCTGAAGTCTTGTTTTTCCAGGAGCAATGAGTGTCTGTCATTTCAGATGAAGTAATAGGAAGTGTGCACCATCAGCATTTCTAAAATGAAACTCTGACTGTCCTGCATGTGATTTTATTTATTTATTTTTAATATTTTTTTAAATTGCTTGGGAGTTTCACCATGTATAGCTGAGCTGGCTTTCATATAAAATTATCTTCTTCCTGTTAGCCTTCTCTTCAGATTATTAGGAAGGCAAAAAGCAGGCAGCCAGAGAGATTCTGTTCATCTCATTCATCCTTCTCTGATGCAATTTGTACTGCAGGAAATTTGGATGCTCTTTTCAGGGAGAGGCCTAAAATTTTCAGCATGATTGTATAGCACCTAGCACAGGGAGGCCTGATTTGACAGTGGCCTCTGTATGTTATGACAGTAACAGTAAATATCAACATGTTTCTGCCTGATGGCATTTATCAGAGGAGGTGATGAGAAGCCTAAGTCAGGCTCTGCCTCAGCTCTCCCAGCTTTTTGAACTGAAGGAAATGGCATAGCCCAAACTTCTCAGAACTATGTAGTTTCAGTTTAGGCTTCAGATGAATTTGGAGCATGGGATTAAAGCTTCCTTTGAAAACAAGAGGGCTGCTGAGTTTGGAGGAAGTGATGGTTTGAGAGTGGAAAGTGTACATCTACTTGTGGACTTCTGACTTTTTGACAAACTTAGTGGTGGAATGTAAAGGGAGGTTTCAGCCACAACTGGAACATAATTTAAGGGTTTTCCTTTCCTGCCTGTCCTCCCCACTCCCCAGTGTACTGCAGGAGGATTCTGGCAGCTTATTCTGTGGGAGGGTAGGAGAGAGAGAGACGAGACAGTTGTTGCCTCAACTTGTTCTCTTCTGTTTGTTGCAGGTCTGCAGTTTGAGTTCATTAACCCCATCTTTGAGTTCTCAAAGGGAATGAATGAGCTACAGCTCAACGATGCTGAATATGCACTTTTAATTGCCATCAACATTTTCTCTGCAGGTAAAAAGCCAAAGAGATCTGAAGAGCAGCAGCAGTGGCAAAGAAAATAGAATTGAGGATGGTTACAAGCTGAAGAGGAGTAATAGAAGGTGTATAGGATATAGTGATAAAGGGAGCATGTTACTACTTGTGCTTAGGGTATTCAGTAGATTCTGGATTTCCTAGTGCCACCTCCAGAGGAAATCATATTCCCTACTGCTGGAAAAATATGTAGAAAAATCGGCCAATATTTATCTTCCTCATTTAGAAATTGCTATTTGACTGTCCCCTTAATAGTACCTGGCACAGAGCTGCTGTGATGGAGGTCACAGGGCATGAGTGACATCTAGTGGTGCAGTAAAGAGGCTCTGGATGCAAGACCAGTGTTGGTCTGGGCCAGGACAGGGCTTTGCCAAGAAGCCATCTCTCTACTCCTGTTTTCCACCTTGCAAAGGTGATTCCCCCAAACACACACTCTTTGTTCCTATTTTCTGTCTCAGCTGCTGGAGAGACTTTCCCATTCCCTTCTGAATGGGCAAATTCTCCTCTTCACTGGGACAGGAATGTGTCAACAGCACTAGATAAGTGTTTGGTCTCTCTAACCTTCCACATCTATAGGAGTCAGATTGGATCAACGTGAGGTTTTGGGGAGAGGCTACTGAGGAGCTGGGGTTAGGCAGGTATGTCAAATCCAGTGAAGCTGCCTGGGGCCGTGGACTGACTTCTAACCTGCTTTTTGGCAGATCGACCGAACGTGCAGGACCAGTCCCTGGTGGAGAGGCTGCAGCACACCTATGTGGAAGCTCTTCATTCATACATTTGCATCAACAGACCAAATGTAAGTGCCTGGCCAGAACACCTCCAGTGGTGGTGCAAACAGACTTTCTGTTTATGGAGGCACCTGTAACACCTGTAACAGGTCTCTTGCTGCCTGTCCTGGTATGTTCTTCCCTCCTGTGGCTGTTTGGTAGTAGCTGTAAAGGCAGGATTTGTCAGCTGGCACAGCATGCTGTCCTCTGACATGTCCCATAGTTGGAAAGTCTGGAGTTGTAGGACATGGTGCAGTAGTGGTGTTCCTCCACCCTGCTGCTGCCTGGAGATGGCTGGGTGTAGAGGAAGTCAGGATTGGGGTTATAATGCATCATCTGCTGTGGTAATTATTTTTTTTTAACATAGTTGTAGTGTGAATTTCCTAAGAGGTGTCTATTTGTCTGGCTCTGCAGGACCATCTGATGTTTCCACGGATGCTAATGAAGCTGGTCAGTCTTCGAACACTAAGCAGCGTCCACTCCGAACAGGTCTTTGCCCTTCGGCTGCAGGACAAGAAACTCCCTCCCCTGCTCTCAGAGATCTGGGATGTGCACGAGTGACTGCACGCTCCTGGCACACCAGTGTGCTCCTCTCACCCCACCTCCCAGCCCTTGCTAACGAGAAGCCAGCCTCCCCCTCTCCAGAGCACTCAGCTCTGGGCTGGGCAGCGCAGGGAGGGACGAGCTAGAGGTTTCGATGTTGTCGTGAGACTTCTGCAGGAGGCAGCTGGGGTAGGTGAGGGCTGGGGGTGGTTTCAGTGTAGTGCCCCTACCCCAGAGGAGTCACAGGAAACGTCTCCAAACGGTAGAAATGAAGAGCTCCCCCGCACACGCATACACCTCTCTCTTCAGAGTCTTTCTCTTTAAGCATGTCCTGAGGGCTTGCCCGTTGATCCTCTCCTCTCTTGCTGATTATGAAAATGAATTTGCAGGAACTTGCCAAACCCTCTCTATTGAGAGTAACCCAGCTCAAAAGGCTTCTGCAGGGTCCCCAGTGTACCTGGATCTGAGGAGCTCAGGGAAGTCAATGTGGATGTTCTAGGGGTTTCACTGGGTTTCCTATAAATAAAATCTCTTTTATGTGCTGCCCTTTACAATGATTCCAGGAGAAGTAGCTGTTATTTCTTTATTATGAGACTTCATCTCTAGAGCTGCCCTGTCATTCTGGCCCTCCTTTGGAAAAAGAATTCCTATAAGGTGTAGTGCCCTTTGTCTAGCAGAGGAGCCCTCTGGGTAGGGAACAGTTGTATGTCAGATGTCAGGCATAAAGTATTGGAATTTTTTGTTTTCATGTAACACGTGGCAGTTTTATCTCGTGGTTCTCAGCAAGTACACTTTACCTTTGGATTTGCTAACAGCTGGAAAACTTTAGTTCAAAACAAATCAGGGCATAGATTTTATCTTAAGGGTTAGAATAGAAGGAGGATAGGTGGGAAGGACTGGTACCTAGGCAAGGTAATTTTGCTGGAAGGATCTCAAAAACTTCCAAGAATTTGGAGCATGTGGTATGTGTTCCAAGGTGGGCGTGAAGAGGTATTGGCCAAGGAGAGAGGACATTTAGTGAAAAGTGGGCATTGCAGGAGCTGTGGGCTGCACTACTCAGATCATGGGCTGCAGGAATATTGGGCGTATCCAGATCCACTTGAGTCTTCTTCCTTTTGCCAAAGTCTTTCCAAGGTACTTGCTCGAGGTTTTAGTGATAGTGGTGGAGCTCCCTCCTCTATGAGAAGTGCTAACTGCTCTAGAAGGACACTTCAGTCTTGTATCCTTTCTTCACTTTGGGCACTGTGAGATCCACACTGGATTTATGCCCCAAGTTCTTAAGTATCCACGTCGATAAGTATTCTAGGATTTACAGCAATATTTTGTCTGACAGAAGAGAAATAGGCTGCTGTAAAACGTGTTCCTTATTTCCCAAGAAACAACATCTTATGGCTGATCTCAGAGATGTAACCTTCAGCATCCTGGTAGCTTGGTCTCATGAGTCTTCTCTGTCATAAGGGTCTATGTTTGCTTGCCCGGTGAGCATCCCAAGAGCCTAGGTTCACATGGCTTTTTTTTGTTTGTTTGTTTGTTTATTTTTTGGGGTTTGTTGTTTTATTTTTGGCTGTGTATCTGAGCGCTATGCCCATGGTGAGGGTATCGTGTCCATTTTGCACTTGAGGTTGGTCCCCTGCCACTGGCCTTCACTCTGCACCTTTGTAAAGCACTTGTAACAATCTGTAAAATAATCTGTTGTTTTTTTATAACTCATTGCAATTGCAAAAATTCTTGTTTAAATCTGTATTTTTAACTAATCTGTTTGAGAAATGTTAATGTTTATATAAAAGAATAAAGCCTAATACAGGATTTTGACATTCTCTGTGCTGTCTTTAGACTAGAGGACAATGGAATAAGTTCTTGATGCAACAAGCTCCAAGCTCATAGGGAAGATGGGGAGAAGCAAGAAGAGGTGAAAATTTTAGTTGGTAGATACTAAACTAGAGGGAGAAGCTGCAGGAACAGGTTTAAAGGAGACTGCAGTGAGGAGTAGGAGGTGGAGAGTAATGAGGAGAGCTTGAGATCTCAAGCTAGCCCTAGGTGGATTAAAGGGCAGCTGGGCTCTGCTGGAAGGATTTACTAAAGAATAAGGCTGTTAACAGTCAGAAGAGCCAGTAGCAATGAAGCAGCTTAATTTTTACCTTCATTTTGAGCTGCATCTCATTTTTATTAATTTGAAGAGGAAAATACGTGTCAATTTGAGGGATTTTCAAGCTACAACCTGTAATATTGCTGTTGATGGCAGTGGTGAAAACTGCTTTTCCTTGGCTCTGCCTTCTCCCTTTTTATTATCACGTAATCAAACCCAAGATCATTGTTTAGATATTCAGGTTCTCATAAAGTGCAAATCCATACAGAATTAGGTATAAGTTTTGCAGCAGCTTCCTAGTTAGCCCAGGATGCTCAGGTAAGCAGGGGTAGGGGAAGAATTTTCCAGGAGATCAGCGGCCCTTTGTACTTTTTATATTTGCAAAATGCTACCTAGAGCTTGAAGCTCAGTCCTGCTGCTATCCTGTACCATATGTTTCACATGAGTTTTGGTAACTTAGCCACTGGAGGAGCCACGGGGTGCTTGAACTACGATCTCAGGCGGTGTTCCCTGTGGGCTGTACCCTTCTGCCACAGCTGTGTTTGCTCACCACCTTCTCAGCTCTGCGGGGAGAAAGAAAAGGTGGGTGTATGTTATTTCTGAAATCCCAACTCCTCCACAACGGGCAGAGTACAGGTGTGGAATATCAAATCCAGCATTTCACAGTTTGTCCTCCTTGTTTTAAAAAGCGTGGGTATACTTGTGGTAGTTTTGGTTACATTTTGGGTTTATTTTGGTAATTTTGGGTTGGTTAATAAACGCATTTGGTTGCGCAGCGTACTGGCTTGTGGGAGCTTGGAAGGGAATTACAAAAGCTGTATGTCAAGCTTTTAATCACCAAATTCTCTTAGGAAATGGGAAGTAGGTGGAAGGACCCAGCACTGCATCTCCCGGTCGTGAGGTTGTGTGTCCTTATCCTCGGGGCTCTCGCTGCCCTTTGCCTGGAGCTCTGCCGTGAGGCTTCGCCTTCCCCTCGCCAGGGTGGGGTTTGACAGCTGCCATCCAGCGCTTCCCGGGGCAGAATGGCTGCAGTCACAGCAGCCCGGGTACCCTCACCCAGACAGATTTCAG
>NW_008586084.1:126092-127136 GCF_000691845.1 Merops nubicus | reverse complement strand
TTCAAATGGGATGTTCCAGACAGTTTGTACCACAAAAGGCTGTTTGTTCAACTCTGTGGGTTCACTATCCATGCTCCAAAAAGGTGAGTTGACAGTGCAAACATTACTGTTTGTAGGATCCTTGAGCTCACAGCCAACACATCTTCAGAGCTTCCCCTGGAAACCTCCAAGGAAACTTCTCAGCCATAGTGACATCATTTTTGCTGAGTGGAGTTTTTTAGGCAAAACACACCAAACTCTTGTCTCCTCCCTTCTTAAAGCCCAGAGAGTATGAGAGCAAAGGTCCATTCATGGAAAGCTTTGTCTAGAGTCACTCCAGTTGAGGGCAGCAGCTCCTGGATGACTCACTCTGTCTCTTTGCACTGGGGATTGGTTATTGGAGTCTTCTGCTATTTTCTAGCTTTAGGGTCTGCTGGGAACCTCTGGAGTCACCTCTGAGGACTCCCATCAGTGTCAATCCTGTGGGACTGATGCCAAGTAACAGTGCTGAGGTTCCCTTCTCAGAAAGGTCCTGCCACTGCCTGCCCCAGGGGGAAATAGTCGGCTTCTTTTTTTCTCTTTGCCTGTTTTTTTCAAAGGGGATGCAGAGGAGCCATGAAACAGCTGAATACCTGTCCCTTGTCCAGCAGAGACCCCTTCTGCTCTGCCAGAGCCATCCCCCTGGAAGCTGTTTGCATGTGGTTGACCTATGATTGCCTGATGGGAGTCTGAGACTTACTATGCAAAGGAGTAGCTTTCTTCAAGGGAAAATTCGATGCCCACCAAGCCAGGAGATGACAATGCCAAAGCCAGCTCTGTTCCATGCTCCAGGGAGCAAGGTATTGCCATGGTATTTGTTCCACAGTGCCCAGTGATATGGGAAGACTGATGTGGTGGGTCCTGGGTGTGACCAAGCAGTGGGATGAGGTGCACACCGTGTCTCATGCTAAACACAAACAGGATGCCCCATATTCAGCAGCCTTCTCTCTGAATCATGCTCTGATACTCGTCCCTCTGCTTTATTCAGCAATGCAGAGGGAAAGTTGTTTGATCTGTGTAGACAGC
>NW_008586084.1:89552-126061 GCF_000691845.1 Merops nubicus | reverse complement strand
GCAGGAATCCATTCTTTTCTTTGCTGCTCATTGGAGATTAGCATTAATTGACAGTCATTAGCTAAGAAGTGCCTTAATCAGTCAGCTTTTTATTACTCCATTACCCATCCATTCTGGAAATGACAGTTATCCTGTCTGCCTGGCCATCACCCACGGCAGTTGCAGAAGCCAGAGAAAGACATAACCTTCAATCCCTCTCCTGAAAAAATCCAACCCACATTATTATACATCCTTGCTCAATCTCAAGATTTCATATAAGGATTTGACAAAATCCTGCTTCTGAATTGTCCCCTTTCAATGCCTTAGAGTGATGCTTAAATGTAATAATTTAATCTGCAAATTTAACAGTTGCATTTATATTTTACATCAGGAAATCACGATATGATTTCCATATAAATACCTGAAAATTCCACATCCCAGCTGTCCTCTGGCAAAATTAGTTGAAGCATCATGGCCTTGACATCAGCTAAGATCTGTCCCATGATAGCCAGTACACCATTTACTAGATTTTTTTTTACTATCAAAGTTCAAAAATCTCAAATGTGGACCTGAGTTCCCAAAAAATGAAGCGGTTATACCACGTAACACAGGAGGGGGAAAGCGTGGTAGGCAACTCTTAGGTTTCACAAAAAAACCTTGTGAGATCTTGGTGTTATGATAAGACAGAAAACTATTTATATTGACATCTTTTCTCTGCAGGGTCCCCAGACACTGAACACAACAGGAGCCAATTGACAACTTCAGCAGGTTGCCAGGTTGTGTCTGTCCTGGCAGTGATGTCTGCAGAGAGGGTCAGTCATTCCAGCCCACAAACACACAGAAAGAGATGAAAGAGTGAATGCATCTGAATCATGGGGTTGTTTATTGTTGTATGTAGGCTGTAAGAGTCTCCATTTAAGAGTGTATGAGCTCAGCAAACAGCCCAATTTATAATTAATATTAAAAGGCATTATTACATGGTGATTTGCTGGGGTTCTCTTTCATTAGGGAAACACTTTGATGCATAAAAAATGACATAGTGAGCTCAATTTTACAACTAGCTGCTGAAAGGGTAAATTAAGATAAAACTCACATAGGAGGATGGCGAATTATTAATCAGCTGCTTTCAGAGAAAATTCTCATAGTTTGCCTTAAAAGATCATCCCCATTTCAAAGGAGGGATCACTGAAGAAGTTTTGCAAGGACGTAGGTGTTTAATTTAGAGGAAAGGGGCAGTGTTTCAGACAGGCTTTGCCTGTGATGCCTGCTGAGCAGTGCCTCCCAGACCAGTGTCTTGAAGGGCTCTTTCCCATCTGACATTCATCCTTGGTGTTTCCTTACCCCTGGCCTCTATTCCTTTCCTTCCTTGGCACTACTGGACACTGAAGTGCTCAGTTGTTTGGGTTTTTTTTGTACAGACAGCAGGAACATTTGCAGAATACATGTGTGAAACCTCTTATAGTGATTCCCCTCAAATATTACTAGGGCACAATTCATCTTCATGAAGGCAGACCTCAAAAAAACAAAACAGATGTTCCAGGACCCACTTATCTCTGTGGTACTTGCAAAGGGGAAACCAGTCAAGTCACTCCATGCTGAGACACATACCACAGATGTCCAAAGTTAGACAAGATGACTTTCTTTTAGTGTCTGACTCTAAAAATCCTCTTCCTATGCTGGCCAGTTGCTCTACACCAGAGGAAACCAGCTCTTGGTGTTCCACCAAACCCTTTAGATTAGTGGCTTGGCACAATGTGAGAAACCACTGTGTCTATAACAGTTTTGGAAGAAGGAAAAACTTTGAGCTTTGTTTTTGGCAGGGTGTTGTTTCACAGGTTGTCTTCCATTTATTAGTAACTAAACAACTGTGACAATAATAACTGCCTGCCAGTAGGAGGGAAAAAATGTTAGGAAGAAAATGAAGCTTCTTTAAGAACAGTGGTACAACATTTGATGCATTTTACATACAAATGAGATCCACTGCTACAGAATTAACCCAGAGGTGAGATCTGTGGCTTGAGGCAGATGGAAGGTTTTGATGAAAAATGGAGATGACATGAAGTGATAGAGATGAGGACAGGAGGTGGAATTACTTGGGGAAGGTTTCTGCATTATCCTTTGAGGAGTATGTGTGTGGTCAGATGATGTGTTAGACCTCTGGGCCTTTCTAACATGTTTTTATTATTTCCAGTGTTATAACATTAACAGGTTCCAGATGAGAGGTGGGAGGGACACGGTGGGGGATGCAGGGCTCAACAAGAGACAACTGCACAGCTCACCTGGGAAGAAAATTAACAGAGAAGGACCCACCAATATGCTGCTGAAGACCAGGAAGAGCCAGGAGGGGAGCTCCAGTCCCTGGGTGATGTGTTCTCCCTCCCTTATCCCTCACTTTATGGTGGGGAGCTCAGGGAGCTTTCTAAAGCATCCTACTGAATCCTTTTTTCCCTGACCTTGACCCGCTGCTGGCATTCGCTTACCTCTGAGGCACCTACTCCATGCAGAAGCAGAATGGGTTGAGGAAACCTTGGCTTGTGATTTAGGGGTCTTCTGAGCCAAGAAATACTGAGCCTGTAGAACAGGCACTAAAGAACCCTTCCGTTGGGAAGGGAGATCTTGGGAAGTGTGCCTAAATCAGTCACGGTAGCTGGGTGGAGGAGGAGAATAGGCAGTTTTCATGTAGCTAGAGACAAGCACTCCTAAGTTTATATTGTTCTGGATTAGGCATTCAGAAGATCTCTCTCATCCAAAATCAGGCTAGATAACTCATGCTGTAGAAAAGCTTTTCTCTGTGGTGAGAGAAGTCTGGCTCAGCTGGAGCTGGCTGGGCTCTGCACGTGGCAGCTTGTGGGAGAGAGGAAGAAATTTCAAAGGCCCAATGCAGTTTATTTGTGAGTCAGATGTCCAAGTGCCTGTGACAGTCCCTGAGCTCCAAGAACTTGAATCAGACACCTTAATGAAGGGATCTGATGCTGATGGAGATTACTAAGGGTGTCTGAAACTTTCATAGAAGGCTGGCAGCAATGACACCTGCCCCTGGGGGACACATGACTGTCTGGATCAGGAGCTAGGAATGATGCTCCCACACCCAAAATCTGTGCTGTGGGACATGGCCCCTAGGCCTCCACGGGCTACAAAGGTAAGCCATGGACACTTAGCCCACTCAGGGGAGATGGTTTGCCCAGTTTTAAGGCAATGTTGGTTATGAGCCACTCTGTTATCTCACTCTGTAGACAGTCTTGAACTTGTCTTCCAGGGAAGGTGCCACAAATGCTCCAATCTGCTAGAAGCCTTCAGTCATTGCTGTGCTGATTGAAATAACAGTCACTAAAAGTGAGCAGTAAAGGCAAAATTCACCAGGTTTCATACACAGTTCTGCAGTGAGCAAGGGCTGAGTGTCCCCCAGCATACCCCTGCCTCTGGAGAAACAGCACCTGAGTGCTGCTTCTTTGCTCTTTCCTCAGCATCCCACCTTTGAAATCACACTCTGTCTTAGCCTGCTCCTCTCCTGGGCTTCCAAGCAGCTGGGCACGTTAGAAGAGTAAGGTTTAATTGCTTTGACTTTGACAAAAGTACAAATGCACAGGAAGAAAGGAGAGGAAAAAGGAGCCAGGCTCTTCAGTTGTTACTGTCAGCTCATAACAGTGAAAATGAACTGAGAAATACAACTATTCTTTTTAAAATATGATCTCAATAAAAGCCTAGATGAAATATATCTTTTCTTTCTTTCTTTTTATTCTTTTTTCATGGGTGACATAGCAGAGATTAATTATTTCCCTTTCCAAACAAAGAGTCTTATTGTGAATCCTGACTAGTTCAAAACTTCTATTGTTCTATGCCATTATGGGTATTATTTTAGGATTCATTTATTTTTTTGCCTTTAAAAGCTACAGCTTTAAAAGTGTCAAGCCCCTAACTTGCTCCTGACTCTTCCCTGTTAGGAAGATCTTCCATGTCTCTGATAAAAACAATGACCATCATCTTCTTGATGCAGCCTGTTCTCGTGCCTGGTGAGGATGGATTTTTTTGTTGTTTCTCTTGGTGCCCAGCCAGGCCTGGCTCTGCCCAGCCAGAGGTTTTGCTTTCTAATTTGGACTGCTGCAACAGCAGGGAATTTGCAAGAAAATATAAGGTTTGAATTCCATCTCATGGTTCAGCATTACTGGAAACACACAGGAGTCACTTTTAATCTGCTGCTGTCCTCTGTGGCATGGCACATATTTAATGGTAAACCTTTGCTTTTGATCAGAGTTCCTGTTGAAGACAAGGTCCCCAGGAGCTGGATTAGTGAAGAAGACTGATTTAGGCTTATCTGGCAAATGCAGAGCACAGTGTACCCTTGGAGGAGGTGAAATTACCCCCTTCTCATGGAGAAGGACAATAACACTGCAGGGCTAGTGTCCCCCAAGGCTGGGCTACCACATAAAATGGGCTTTGGGCAGCTCTGACATCTTCTGTCATGTTCTGATGTGTATGTATTGCTAAAGTCTTTTCCTCTCCTGAAGAGGATGACTGTGTCCAAGCTGCCTACTGGGGATGTGTCCTGCCTTGTGCTAATCTCCAAATGGTGACTGGGAGTTGTGTGGGACAGAACAAGCTGATTCATGCTGGCTGAAAAGTTAGGAACCTGCATTTTTCCAGGGTGTTTTACCCAGACTTCAGTCCTCTGAGATGTTTCCAGCTGGTGCTTCTTCTCAGTAAAAACTCATGAGCTGTGTGTGGTTTGGTAGAGCTGACTGAGACTGACCTCAATGTGGTCGGCTATTTTTACAGAGAATATTTCTATTGAAATATTTCTGTCTCTACCACACTCTCAGCAATTTGCTTCAGCCTGTTATTTTCTTAAAATTGTCTTTCCACATAGATTTAACAGTGACAGCAGGAGATGAATCCCAGAGCTGGCATATCTTCTCTTCCCATCAAACCCAGGCCATTTTATTCTAAATAGTGACATGATTTCTGCATGGACAGCCTATGAAAAGCATTTCTAGAATCATAAAATGATTTAGGTTGGAAGGGACCTTGAAGATCATCTAGTTCCAAGCCTCCAGCCATGGGCAGGGACACCTCCCACTAGACCAGGATGTTCAAGGGTGCATCCAACCTGGTCCCTTCCAACCCAAACCATTCTATGATATATTTACACATGTAGTATATAAGGACTAGAGAGCCAAATTGTCACTGACAGGCCATAAAACAGCCAGTGATGACCATTTCATTCTATCTCTCCTCTTCAATGAGGTGTGCTACAGGTATGTACAGGATTTCCTTTATTCCACAGGTCTTCTCCTCTGAATCACCTGCCCTTTGGTATCAGAGTTTGGACCAGGGGTCTTCCAGCATCTCCCTGATCTGTGTGCTCCTGGGAGGGGAGAGTTTGGGCAAGCTGCATCCCTCATCTGCTCTGTTCTCTTTTTGAGCATGTCCTCCCAATACAGAGAGGTGGATAGTGGGCAAACTCCCTCCCCCAGGAGCCTAGAAGTTTCCCTGTGTTACAGGGTGGAATTCCCTCCAGCTCCCTAAAGCAGTTCTGGAAACATGGAAAGATCAGGGAGTCTAACAGAAACTTTCCTAAAACGTACTGATCCCAAAGCCCTGGTGGTGTGATGAGCTGAGAGGCACCAGTCACACTGCTGACCTCCTGCAACCTTTTTTTCCCCTTGGAGAGGTTTTATGTACTCAAGTTCTGTGTTGTTATAGTTCTCCTATCCTGTGTCATTCATCCACCTATTGCCCCTCACTAGACCCCACCTTGTGATCTCCCTGCCTGCAGGGTCTCCTTGTTCTGCTTTCCCCCGTGGTGCTTAGCACAGCTCTGATCCCAGCACCCTCTGGAGGTGCAACAGAAGAACCTGTGGCATCATTTGGAGCCCTCTCTAGTCCTGCAGTGCTGTGGCCACGTGCTTTCACAGCAGAGACAGACCTGGTGGGCATGGGCAGGTAGGAGAGGGTCATGCACAGTCACAGCTCTGAAGAGCATCATGTAAATCAATGGGCACGTTGGGTTGTATTGGGTCCTCTGGAATTGAGGCACTTGAAGCAACGAGCCTGTGAGAGGAAGTACAACTGCATCTTGAATGCAGAGATCCCTAATTACCACATGGAAATGAGTTCCCTTCCCTGGACAATACCCCTTATCACTCCATGGATCTGAGCAGGATGGAGGTTGGTAGAGGGAAATGGAACTGGGAGGTCTGGCCCAGATGGCTGATAAACTTGCTTAGCCTAATGGCAGATGAGGTGATTAACTGAAGAATTACATTAGGGATTAAATATTACCCTTGGACTTTTGCTTGCCTGCCAAGATGTCTCCAGGCCTCATACAGGCAGGTGAACAGGGATTTCTTTTTCCCTGGGGCCTCCTGGGAGGGGAAATCATTTGTAGTCTGGAAGGTGGCAGAACAGCCCTGCAAACTGTGTCCCCAGCAGAGAAATGAGAGCCCAGCTAGGTCAGAATAGGCACACTGGGGTCTGAAGTGCTGGGGTTAAACCCCCAGCCCTGACTGGGGGTTGGCATAGGGATGATGTCCACAGCCAGCCAAGAAAGCCCCTCCTGATTGGTTTTCACCCAGGGCCTGGCCAGCCTTGGGTGGGGACTGATGAGGAGATCACCACCAGGTGCCCCCACCTTCCACATGGACTTGGAGGTGGGGCAAGAAGCCACCTCTATAAGAGCTGACTCTGCTTGCAGTGGGGTTTGTCTACATAGTGTTTGTGTTGTGTGGGGGTTCTGGCTATGGGAAGGGCTCCCTGACTCTTCATGGCCAGTGGAGCTCCCAGGATGGTGCAGCATGATCATGAGTCTCTCTCTGGGAGGCTTCTACATAATTGGATTGATTGTCTCCTGATCCCATCTCCCACAGCATGGTTCCTTGGCCAGCTTGCTCCTTTCTTCACATCCTTTGGAATGAGTGAGTGCAGTGACTTGCTCCTCCTCTGGTGGTCTGTCACTTTGGGTCTCTGGTGTGTGATGTGGGAGCAGAGGGAGGAGTTTGGCTGCTGCTCTGCCTGTTAATGGTAATACCATTTTATGTTGGGCAAGTGGTCAGAAGAAGAGGGTCCCAGAGGCAGCAGGGACTCAGCATTTCCCAGACTGACCTCTCTTTCTTTATGGCTCTATCTTTCTGGATCTGGAGCTGGGATACAGCTCGTGTCTGTTTGCATGGAACTCAGTGTAATGTATCAAGGTCTTCTCAGGGTTCTAATTGTGGTCCCCCAGGGATCAATATTGGGCCAACCAATACCTTCATAAGTGACCTGGATGGTGGGATCAAGTGTACCCTGGTGAAAGTTGTCCATGACACCAAACTGAGTGGACACTTTGAAAGGGAGAGTCACCCTGCAGGAAGACCTGGGTCAGTTGGAGGAATGGGTTAGCAAGGACCTTATGAAGCCCAGCAAAGAGAAGTGTAAGGTCTTGCACCTGGGAAAGCACAGCCAGGAGAACAGCACAGGCTGGGATCTACCTGGCTGGGGAGCAGCTCTGTGGGAAGGGACCTGGACAGGCTAGAGAGCTGGCCAGAGAAGGACCTAATAAAGTTCAGCAAAGGCAAGTGTAGGGCTCTGTACCTAGGGAGGAATAACCTCCTGCACCAAGACAGGTGAGGAAAGCAGCTCTGTGGAGAAGGACCTGGGAGTGCTGGGGGACAATCAGACACTGGAATAATCTTTCTGGGGAAGTAGTGGAGTCCCCAGCATTGGACACTGTTAAGGTTCCACTGGACAGGGTGCTGGGACACCTTATCTAGACTGTGCTTTTCCCAAGCAAGGTTGGACCAGCTGATCCTAGAGGTCCCTTCCAAGCTGGTGTTCTGTGACTCTGTGATTCTATGATATGTAGGCTGGGATAAGCTGCCCAGTTGTTTGGCTGTTTTCTCTTTCATCATTGGTCTGGGAACATCTAAGCAGTTCAACCTTGTGCAGAAATGTGTGGGCATTGCTTTAAAGACTGCATAAGGAGATTTTTCTTTGTCTTTTCTCCTTTGGCACCTTCAGAGCTGATGGAAGATCTTTTAAG
Organism: Merops nubicus; assembly: GCF_000691845.1. Lineage (NCBI taxonomy): Eukaryota > Metazoa > Chordata > Aves > Coraciiformes > Meropidae > Merops > Merops nubicus. The sequence goes on along the minus strand of NW_008586084.1, from coordinate 118,065 downwards.
GCAGCCCTTCAAGCTAAGAGCTTGAAGAACTTTACAGTGACATGAAGTTCAGTCTAAAAATGTCTTCAGTCTAGGTTCCAATGAACTTTCCCTAGGGTCTTCATTTCAAGCCTTAGGTGCTGGAAGATCTGAATTTCCCAGCCCTGTGCTGCTTTGGAGGTAAGGGGCCCAGGGCTTTGGGTCCTCACAACTTTTGGATGATTGATGAGACCAACAAGCATGCCAGCTTCCCTCAACACCTACAGACACAGGCAGTTCCAGGCCACCAGAAACCCTCATCATGTTTTTGTTTGTTTGCCTAGATTTCTGTTGACTTCCTTCTGAGTCAACACTGACCCTAGATAAAAATAAACATGAAACATTTTGCTTTCTCCCTGTCACTCCAACACATCACACTCACAGATATATATACTTCCTTCCCTGGCAAGCATCCTGAATTTCACATGAACTTGGGAAAACAAGGAAGCTCTGTTCTTCTGCCAGGTTTAGCAACTGGTTACAATCTGTGTGATTGCTCAAAATCATGTTCAGTTTTGAAGGCTGAATAGCAGGTTGAAGGCATCTGCTTCAAGAAGCAGCAGCCTGTGTACCCAGCAGCCTGTCTGCTTTCTCTAGATGCACCAGTTAGTTTAATAAAACATTGTTTCTACTTCAAGCTTCTCTCTGGCCCATGAACTTTAGTCTTGACAATCCTTCTGTGGTTCCCAGTGCTAATATTAGCCAATGTTTGTCTGTGAAGTACTAGCTGTGCTAACAGAGGTTCAGCCAAGTTCAGGGACCCCTTTGCAGTATCCTTAGGCCAGTCTGGGGTTTGTGAGAAGCTTATTACCTGTCCTAACAGGCTGTGCAAAGCCACAGCCTACAGCCCAAGCAATGTGTCCTACCTGCAGTTCCTAGCCTGGCATGTGTTTAAAAGCTTTGTTTTTTGGCCAGGGAGATTTGTTCCTTTATTTTCTCACTGGCTAAAATGCACCTACAGCTCCTGGCTGTGCCCTGGGGATAGGGAAAAGGATGGGGTGCACAAATGCTTGGCTTCTGCTCATGGATTTTGCTCAGGCTTTGTGCATTGATCCCAAGACCCAGCTCTGAAGCTGTTGCTGGAGCAGGTTTGTGTAATGTAGTGGTAAAGGGGAAGGAAAAGCAGAGGCAGATGGGAGAGGGAGTGGGACTTTGATGTAGTTTATTACTGGATGAGCAAGATGGAAATGGCTTCAGGAAGGCACTTATCTGTGGCCTGATAAAGGGAGAATCCTGGGGGTTTCTCACAGACTCCAGTATTTTCAGCAGCACACAGGATGCTAAGAGGCTGCCTGGACACTGGAGCAACAGAAGCAGAGGGTCAATAGCAGGTGCTGGCACTGAGCTGGGGGGCTGGAGTGAGGGAAGGCAAAGCTACTGCCCTAAGTGGTGGGGGCAAGGGCCACAGCTGGTGGTGGAGACATTCTTCAGGGGAGCCGTGGCAGATGCACCAATCTCTGCCTCGCCGTGAGGATTCTGGGGTGGGATGATCTCACTGGAAGCTTTAAGAGTCTCTCCTGTGCTGCTGAATGACATGAGTTTCCTCCAGACACCAGGCAGAGAATTCTAGTGACAGCTTTTATCATTATAGGTGAGTGGGTTTTCACCTTTCCCCAGGACACTTGGCTTTCGGAAGTGACTGGGGATCTGGGTGACAGACCAACCACTTCTAACATTGTCTCAAGCCTGAGTAGGGTTTTCCAGGATGAAAATACAGCTGGACACATGTTCTACATTAGGCATCCTATTGTGCTGGCATTGTGGTAATATTTGAGATATATTTAAAGAATAGAGGGATAAATACAAAGACACTGTTGAGATTTCTGGGAATTATGTTTGAGATCTATATACCTCCAGGCTGTGGGATTTTGGTTTTTCAGTAGGTTCCTCTGTTATCAGAGCAACTCCAAGTCACATGTCTCTTTTGATTACACTTCTCAAAGACATTTTATTTCTGTCTGTGGACTCTGGATGGATCTCACCTGCAACCAAGGACTGCCAGTGCAAGGATGTGCCCTCTAGGTCTTGCTCAGAAATGTGACAGCAGAGAACATCTTGAAGGAGAACTTGGTTTGTTAAAGAGTCAGAAATGTGCTGGCAGCCATGAAGGTGAGACATATGGTCCCTTGTTCCTCCTTGTCTTCTCCAGTGTTGATTGGCTTCCCTGCATATTACAAAAGACTTGTTGCAATTACAAGGTCAGGGATGGACTTCTTATCAGCACCCCTTCCTCTCCTGACTAGTTCCTTGGTTCAAGGTACTCTGTGCTGAGAAGTCCAGGGAAGGACAGACGCAGTTCTCAGTGGGGATTTATTTTGGCCTGGAGTTATTTAGTAGTACTGCTGCTGGAACAGTGCAGTGGGTGAGAGAGCAATAGCCCAGCAGGGGATTATTAGCTCCTTTCAGCTCTGTAGGTATGAGGTACCACATTGCTACCAACAGCCATCAGGCCCTGGAGACTGGGAAGACAAGTTTAGAAATGATGCTTCATTGCTCTGGACTACTACTGATGGTTTCATTTTTTAGAGCAAGCTGAAGTGCCAATATGCTGCAACAACCTAGGAAAACTTGGTGAGAAGAGTTGTGAACAACATAGGAGCCTGTAAAGCAATGAGATATTTTTGAGCATCCTTTCCTGACATGGTTTGACATTTTCAGTGGGGAAATTGGCTTCTGATCAGACAAGATGTGGGTGAAAGCTACTGCAGGGATGAGAGGAGACATTGCAGCTTGTCAAATTCCCTGTCGATGCCTGCCTTGAGTCAGGAGAGGGGGAGCATGGGGCTTGGTGTTGGCTGGGCTTGTTTGCAAACACCCACTTTGTGCACCCTGCAATGCGTTGAGAAGGAGTTGAAGCATTCTGTGGAGCTGAGAACCCCCTGAGCAGCTTCATGCCTCTGAAACAGCACGGTGGGAAACTGCTCCCAGGGACACGGCGGCGCCTGGGTGCTTAGCCCTGGGAAAGCTGCTGCTGGCTGATTTACGAGCCTGTTTTGACATTGCAAACCCCTTGGAGAGCTCCTCAGGAGGCCTTGGAGGACTTGAAGAAGGAAATAGTTCACGAGGAAGGGGGGAAAAAATGGAGTCAGCTTGACCTGTGCAGGGTCTTAGGTTAAAAGGAAGGCTTGTAAATGCAGTGGGAGATGCCAGGGTTCAGGGGCCCTGGAGCAGAGCAGTCAGCAGAGGCATTGCAAACGTGCTGGACATGGATCAGAGGCAGCACATTGAGCTGGGGAGGGCAGGCTGTCCCTTCCCACAGCCACCACCAGCAGCTTCCAAACTGCACAGCAGGTTTCCCTGCACTGGTGCATGGGTAAGGATGCTCCCTCAGGAAGCTATTTGGTCTACAGAAAGGAGGATTGTCCTGGAAGATGTGGAATTTTCGTTTTTTAGTGCTTTCTTAGTGATCCTGGACCCTTGGGTCTCTTCAAGAACTTAATCATAGAATGTCTGGGCTGGAAGGGACCTCCCAAGGGCATCTAGTCCAACCCCCCTGCCATAAGCAGGGACATCTCCAACTAGATCAAGCTACTCAGAGCTTCACCCAGCCTGACCTTGAATGTCCCCAGGGATGGGGCCTACACCTCCTCTCTGGGCAACCTATTCCAGGGATCTGTCAGCCTCATACTGAAGAACTTTTTCCTAACACCTACCCTAAATCTGCCCTTTTCTAGCTTAAAGCCATTCCCCCTCATCCTGTCACTACAAAAGGACTTTTTGAAGGTGTTTTGAAGAGATGCCAACTAGGATTATCCTTAAGGAGGCCTTGTAGCTGTCTTTTTGGACAGGCTAAAAGGGGAGACGTGGAATGCATCAGGAACAGGAAGACCAATGCCTGCTTGAACTAGATAGCAGAACTTTGGATCCCATGTCCACAAGCAAACGGGGAGAGAACAGAAGACTGTGGTCCCCATCAGTCTGATGTAACTGATGGGCTCTTGAGTGCAGATCCTGCAGTACACTCAATTCTGTAAATCTTGCAAGGATTTTGGACTCAGTGGTAGAACGAGTGTGGCTTCTTGAAGTTTTCATGGTGTGAACCCACCCTAGGCAGGACAGCTCTTCTCTCAGCTTCTCATTCCCTAGCTCCTTATAGTAGACTGCTGTCTCCCAGAAAATATTAGTGGAGAATCAGGAGGAGACAAAGCTGCAACATCTGGGGATGAAACCAGGCTGATCCTAGAATTTGTGACTGTCCTGCTTTCTTCTGGGGATTTCACGGGGGTAATAAACAGCTCCTGGATGGCAAGGAATCAAGAGTGTGACAAGTTGAGCTTGGGAAAGGGATGTTTATAGAGAATGACCTCCTCCTGAAGCATTGCTGATGGGACAGAGGAGTGCAGGGGAAGGGCTGCTTGCTGTACAGATCTGTAATTTGTTTAGCATTTTGAAGTTTTCACTTGGTGCTTAGCAGCTTAATGCGTTCAGTTTTGTCCTTTAACCTTGATTCCTTTTAAGAGACTCACCAGGCTAATTTATGTTCCATTCTGATGTTTTAGTACTTGCTCCAGACAGCTAAATGGGGGCCGTGTCAGTTTGTCAGCTGTATAAACCAGAGAGGAGCCAGTAAGCCTTTCCCTCTTCAACTCCTGTTGTCTCTTAGTAACTAAGCCTCAAGAAAAACTCAGTCCTTAGTCTTCATGGGCTGCCTCCTCACATCCCTGGTTTCTAGGTGGTTTTATTGGGATTGACTCCTGGACATCTCTGAGGAAGCTGAGTGTAAATTCGTGTGACTATTCCTGCAGGGGGAATCTTGACACATCCTTCCCTTGCAATTGCCAGGAAATATCCATGCCCTTGGTGTGGTTTGGAAGGCAGGGTAGCTGATGTCCCAGCCAGAGCTGTTGAAAGGATTGAACAATGGCACAACTCCTCCATCACCTCCTTGCATGGTCTCTGTTCCCTACCCTGTTCACATGGGAAGATAACAAATAGTTACACAATGCAGTTTTATACATCAGAACAAGGTGTTAGAGAAAAGCAGGTTTTTCCACGCTCTGTTGGAGCTACTCACAAGCTACTCCAATGTTGCTTTGCTCCAAAACTGTGCTCACAGCCTGGGTGGTGATGGACCTCTGTGAGCAGGGAATTTTTGTCAAGCTCTGGTTAGAACCACATGTTGAAACCCAAGTGTTTCTGCTGGGCTTGCCAAGGGCTTGCCCTGCAAACTTCAGGGCTGTTTGATCCCAGGACCTGTGTGCATGGGAGTGCATTGAGTAACACAGAAGCAACACTTCCACAAGGCTAATTCTGGGCTCCTAATCCCTCCTCCACAGGGAAAACGTCATGGGAAATGCAAACAGCACATGTTGTGATGCTGCTGGTGTCAGAAGGTGCAGTGCCACCACTGGATGTTGGTGGCAAATAGGTTCTCTCAGACATGTTGACATCATCTACTGGAGAAACAGCTCCTTGAGTTGCATGGAATAGGGTTATATTGTCAAGGCTGCTTACATCCTATTTTTGATATGTGAGCCAGGGAACAGTCTCAGAGGATGAGGGTGGGAAGGGCCTTATACTGTTGGTTTACTTGTTTCTGAAACACAAAAATTAGGCCAGGGTCTGTTGCAGAGCACAGGAACATGGATCCAAGGATAGACTCCAGTGTGGCATTCCCCTGTTCCTCCATCTGTAGATGGCTAGAAGACAGAAAGGTTGTTAAACACCAGAGTCAGGGAAATTTCTCTCACTTTGACTCAGTTAACAATCTCCCATTAAATTCAAAATGACAATTTGAACATGAATCAAAGCATTATGACACCTGCCAGCCTTTCAGATCAATTTTTCATGGGGAAAAAGGGGTGGAAGAAGCACAGCTTATATAGTAATGGATAATGGATTTTAAATTGCACATAGTCACACCTAAAGAGGCTGGGATTTTTGCTGAGAACTCTGGCTCTCTTTAGACCACAGTATGTTGATGCTCCACAGGAATCAGGTTTTCAGGACCAGCTTCATGGCTCCACTGAAGCCCTATTGAACAGAAAATATTTAAGAAGACTTGGACAAGAATAAGTGTTCAAGGCTATTTCTCCCCTTTACTGTCGCCTGTAGTCTCAAAGCATCTCAGTACAAGTAAATTGCTGCTATTTACAGTTTTCTGGCAAGCACTATGTGTGTTAACAGCTGCACATAGATCAGGCTGTGCTGTGGTGGTGGCTGCTGCTGGTAGCACAGATTTGCTCTCAATAAGTGTCTTGGATCCTCAGCTCTGTGTGCAGCAGGTCTCATGTGGGCTGTGCAAAACCCCATCAAAAAGACAGATGACCCACCATTTACTGGACAACCTCAGCTGAATGTCTGAAGCTGGACCAGTTCCCTTCAGCTCCCTTTATGACCCACAAAGAGAAACAGACACCTGCAGAGGACTCAAAATCCCTTTCAGATGACTTCTTTAAGATGAGGTAAGTCATGCTCTGGACTCTTGATGCTGTTGACCATAGAAGGAGCATGGGGCAATTAACTAAGAGACTTTTCTACCCAAGATCAAGGCCGTGAGCTGGATGCTGTCAATGCTCACACAGTGTTTTGTTGCTGAAGGTAACTTCTGTCCAGAGTGGTGGACATGACTGACTTTTCACAGAACAACTTTTTCCAGGTGAGGCAACACTTGACCATAAAAAAGCCTCATAGCTGGAGATTCCATCAGCTCTAGCTGTTACATGTGCCCTTGAAGAGCAGGCAGGGCATAGCTGTCTGTTGGCTGGGATTACAGGGTTGAATGTGGCAATCCAGCAGCAAGGTTCAGCTGATGGGTGGTAACCTTCTGCTCTTACTCTTAACCCACCTGACCTGCAAGGGGAAACCTGTGTTTGACCAGGCTAGCACTTAATGGCAGAGACAACACCAGCAGTGACAGCTCTGCTGGTTTCTAAGTGACCAGAATGTCAAAAAGCACCAATCCCATCCCTTCCTCACCACAGGCTGTCTTGTCTTCAAGACTGTCTTATCTATGTGGTTTTGGGTTGTTTGGGTTTTTTTTTTTCTCCTTTTGGTTTGCTCCTGATTAGTACTGCCATGTTTTCAACAGATTATGAACATTTTATTGTCACCTCACCTCTCCTATGTCCTTCTCACACAGAAATCATCTCTCTTTAGGAGAGCAAGGGCTGGGCAGTGAAGTAGTTTCAGTTCAGCACACACTCCTATGTTGCTAAATGACATTTTTCAATTGCATGGGCAAAACTAGAGTGCTGTTATGTGGGGAAAAGTGGCTCTGTAGAGGACCAGCATTGCTTGAATTTGTATTTCAGTGTTCCCAAACCTAATGCCTTCCCTCCTCAGGGAATGCAGTTCTTTTCTAACTGGGGTGGTCATGGTCTTCATGATGTATGTAGCACCTCTGGTGCTGCAGAAGGATCCTTCCAGCTAGGATGGGTGGATCCAATCATGAAGAGGGTAGCTTTAGATTAGACATAATGAAGAAGTTCTTCACTATGAGGGTGATGAGGCCCTGGAACCAGTTGCCCAGACAGTTTATGGATGCCCCATCCCTGGAGGTGTTCAAGGCCAGGCTGGATGGGGCTTTGAGCAACCTGGTCTAGTGGAAGGTGTCCCTGCCCATTGGAGGGGGGTGGGACTAGATGATCTAGATGAACTAATTGAAAGCAACTAGAAAGGATGAGAGGAACTAGAAGAAAGGAGGCTCAGGGGGCAGCTTACCACCCTCTCCAACTACCTGAAAGGAGGTTGTAGTGAGGTGGGGGCTGGTCACTTCTGCCAAGTAACAAGTGATAGACCAAGAGGAAGTGGCCTCAAGTTGCACCAGGGCAGGTTTAGGTTGGATTTTAGGAATGATTTCTTGACTAAAAGGGCTGTCAAGCCCTGGAGCAGGCTGCCCAGGGAGGTGGTGGAATCCCCATCCCTGGAGGGATTTAGAAGTTGTGTAGATGAGGTACTGAGGGACATGGTTTAGTGCTGGGCTCAGTAGTGATAGATAATGGTTTCACCCAAAGATCATAAAGGTCTTTTGCACCTGAAACACTTCTATGATCTTTAAGGTCCCTTCTAACCCAAACCATCCTATGACTCATGATAACCTAAACCATCACTATGATTTATGGTTGCACTTGAACTTGGAGGTCTTTTCCAACCTCAATGATTCTATGATAGCCAGGGTAGTTCTAGCACCCTGGGTGGATTGCTGGCATCTCCCAAGGCCAAAGGGCTCCAGAGAGGGGTTGCAGCAGCCATGCACAGAGTCTGCTGCACACCCTTCTGCAGGGACAGCTCAGCACAACGTCTCCCAGGACTGGCCTCTCCTGCAGGGCACCTGCATGGTGCCTGAGCATGGACCAGCACCTCTCCCAGGATGCCCTGATGGTGAGGGCAGCTTCACAGCCATGTGTAAGGAGAGGGCTGCTCTTGCCTGGGTGCAGGGAGGTCATCTGAAGGGGGCCTGGGCCACTTGTACTGCTGAGGGACTCCACCTTCTCTGTGTTCTCCCATATTCTTTCATCATTCATGGGGCCTACAAGAAAGCAGGGGAGGGACTATTCACAGGGGTTTGGAGTGACAGGACAAGGGGTAATGGCTTTAAGCTAGAAAAGGGGAGATTTAGGTTAGATGTTAGGAAAAAATTAGGAAAAAGTTCTTCAATATGAGGGTGATAAATCACAAATAGGTTGTCCAGAGAGGTGGTGGAGGCCCCATCCCTGGGGACATTGAAGATCAGGCTGGATGAGGCTCTGAATAGCTTGATTTAGTTGGAGACATCCCTGATACCTTTGGAGGTCCCAAAAACTCTATGATTCCTTCAGTTAAAACTAATTCCACACCCAGACTCACATCTGATTTACACCAGTGTGGTTTGGAAATAATCCTTTGTGTCTTCAGGTAATGTTTTGATGAACACTGATATAAATCACAGAAGGACAATTCATTTGGGTTATAATGGAGTAAAGCTGTGGAAGAGTAGGACACAAGAGTGACATTTGCCTCTAGTGTGGAATTCCAGCTCCCACCATGGCCTGTGCAGCTCTGTTCCACACGGTGAATGGTACCCAGCACTCCTCAGACAGAAGGACTTCCATCACTCACCATCATGCAGGCAGCCCCTGTTATTTAAGACCTCCAAAGTTATTCCCTGTGGCCTTTGACTGCTTCCCTTGAAGGTCCACATACAAGTTTTCTGTCTCCTCTGTCAACCATGAGTATGTCTCTGGTGCTCTGGGCTGTCTCTTGTGGAAGGAGACAGCAACAAGAGACAGAGGGAGTTGTGTATTTACAGGAGAGAACAGCACTCCTGCTGCCAGCCCTTCTGAAAAAAGAATGAAAAACTATTGTAAATAATGAGGTTTCTGAATATCTGGGATTTATTTATTTTCTTTTAGTTAGAAGTTGTTTTACTCCTACTCTTTCCTTTGAGGGCAATATTTTTTTTAAAAAAAAATATTATTTTCCTGTGTGCCTCTGTGTAAAGTTTCAGTAATGCAGCTGGTAGCATAAAATAAATATTTCAGTGTTCAACTTAGCAAAATAAATCAGTGGTGACAGTGTGATTCAGGAGATGTTTTCCTCTGGATGGATAATGTCATCAGCAGCTTTCTCCTCCCACTTATGCCACTCTGGATCAAAAGGAGCTCCACAGAAAACAAGAGATGTGATTCACCATTACATTATATTAATGTAAAGGCAAAGTGATGCACTGATGAAATAATCCCAGTGGATTTAAGCAGGTTCAGGATATGGGTCACTTCTGTGCTGAGACATGAAGGGGTGAATTCATCTCACTACCATTGAGGCTCCTTTACAGTAGACAGAGGTTTCTCCCTGGGCTCTGGGAAGATGTCACATGCTCTGTTTAATTGCTGTCCATTTACCTTTCTGAGGTAATCTGAGGGCCTCAGATGAGAGCCTCTGTAGGAGCCACATGCTCACCTCTGGATGGCCCTGAGGACTTCAGAGACAGTGCCATGCCTCTGTGTAGAGACAGAGCAGATATCTCCAGCACCCACTGGTGTCTGTGGCTGGACCATCCTGGCTCAGATGAGCCTTTGTTTGACCCAACATGACACTCATCATTTTTTGTCCTCTACTTACAGCCATGGGATCCTGCAACACTTGAAAATCATTTTACTGTGTGGATGTACAGATGTACTGTGGCCACATCCCTGCCTCCACCTTCCCAGACTCCTCCTGTTCCCCAAAGCCTCCCACACAAAAACATTTCTGAGCACCAAAAATGGGCTTGTGCTGGGGCTTGTCCCCTGAAATAGCCCCCCTTGCCATCAGCTGCTGAAGGATCATAACAAATACCCCTGTGTCTCGGGTTGAGTGAGTAATGTACATCTATTTAGGGGTTTATTTTAATGCCAACCAGATTCTTCTGGCAAAAGCTTAAATTGGGAAAGGACTAATCACACAGTGAGACACATCACATTCTGCTCCAGCCCACCGGGGTGGCACCAATGTTGCTGGAGATGAGTCCTTGGGTTCCTCTTGTCTCCCTCTTCACTACCTCCTAACTGGCCTACCATGCCTGTGTCTGCTCCAGAGGTTATGACACATCCCAGCCCAAAAGCTCAGTCAGAAAAGGCTCAGAGTCACTTTTGATGGAGATTTCTTCTTTCAGCTCTCCAGGCAAAGGCAAAGTTTTACAAGGGTTAGAATGTTTTCCTTGGCATTCTGTATGTGTTAGAACCACTTTATAGCCTTTTTTTTTCCCCCCCTCTCAGCTTAATTGTGCTAGAAAAGCAGGGGACATAGAAAGCAAAGAGCAAAAACCCTACACTCAAGTCCTCACCACCCCTGTCTCTCTCTAAAGAAAAACACACATTATATTCCATTCCTGAGAAGTAATTTAATGACAGTCATCCTCTGACAATGCCATTTTCTGTGACCCTTGCTCCATAGGGCTGAGATCCCAGGGTGTGACACGTGCTTCTCCTACAGAAAACCTATCAGGGAGCTCCTCTTTGTCCCTTCCTCCCTCGCCTTGCAATCCCTGCTCTTTGCTGCTGCCTCCTCTCCTTACACCTCCAGCCTGTGAGATGAAGCTCAGAGCAGCTCGTCCCGTTACAGCACTGAGCTGCAAATGAAGAGGAGTCAGCACAGGAGAGGTTAAATAAACACAAAGCAGTTTTCTTTGGCTTGATAGGAAATGATAACGTGGTGTGGTACTTGTGATGCAGAGGAGCTCCACATGAGTGATTCACCTGCTGGTGTCTAGCACCTTTGGAGCCCTGCCTGGCCTCTGGGAACTCAACCCCCCACCCTATGTGGGTGTCTCAGACACCCTAGGCCATCTCAGGTGGCATTTAGCAGGTATATTTAGATAACTCAGTCAACTGAGATCTGAGATTTAGCTCTGGAGATACCTCTTTTTAACCCACAGGTGTCTGAGTCAGCCTCCAAGCTCCTCTGATAGGGATATTAATACAGCCTGTGGGGTGCAGGGAGATGCTGGGGTCACCCAAAGGCAAACACCTTCCCATGGACAGGATCAGTCATGCTCTGGGCTGTGCCTCCACTGCCTGCCATGAGGATAAAGACACTGGCTCCTCAGACACACCTTCATACCGACCCCTCAACTTAGGTGTCCTTCTCAGTGAAGTGAATCCTGGTGGAGAAGTCTGAGTCTGACCTGCCCTTGGAGAGAGGCAGGAATTGGGGTGCTCAGTGTGCTGCTCCTGCAGCAGATATGAGCTGTCTCCTCAGGGTGGGACACAGGGGAGCCAGGAAGCCTGCTGCCTGGCCATACAGAGGACACTTGGCAAACCACCACCCTTCCAGAAGCCCATTTGGAATGCCATGCAGCAAATGCCCTCTGTGTGATAACAGCTGCACACCTTCAGCACCAGCTCTGCAGAGGTTAAGGTGGGTCCTTCTTGTGTTTCTGGATGCAGATGTTAATCTGGCCCTGGCAAACAAGATTCTCCAGATGGAATATATATCATATGCTCGAGGGGTATACAGGGACTGTCATGCCAAAAAAATCATCTGTGAACTGCAAAATAACTGAGCAGAGACAGTTTGATTGTTTGGGCTGTTGACTCAAATAGGAGCAAGGAATAAATAACACCATTCAGGACGATGTCGACGAGTGGCTGACAGGGCAAACCACGTGTTCCTCCCTTGCTGAAACAGGGACCAGGAGACCTGATGTGTTCGTTCCTTAATTGGCTTTGACTGCAGAGTCTTTTTGGGTTTATGCTGCAGCTGGGACTGCTTGTGATCATTTCGCAAGAAGCCTGTCCCCTATGAATCATAAACGTCTTGTGGCTAGAAGCTAATGTCATTTCAGAACGTGTGGGAAGGGCTGATTTATTGAAGAAGTCACATGATGAGTTTTTGGGTCTGCAGCAGCTTGAGGCTTTCCTTTCAATCCTTAGGTGCAGGGAGAGTTGGAGGAGGTGGCAGATTGGATCTGCTTTATTTTACATCTCTGCCTTTCTGTGTTCATCAGGAGAGGGAACTACATCCTTCCTAGGAGATTTATGTTCTGGCAACGTTGAGAAAACAGTTTTATGCAACTTTTTCTCTTTGTTGCTTTGCAAGCAACTTCTCACCAATGCTGACCAAAGCAAAAATGCTTTGAAAGCCTGTGTACACCAAGTGGGAGAAAAGAGTGAGGGTGAGCAAGCCAGCTGTTGTTAGCAAGGTGAAGGTTAGCCTGGAGAACAGCACAAGTGTGGAGACATATCACTGGTTTTATCAGTGAGTGTGGAAAGCATGCAAAGTAGTAACTAATAAACCAGCAAAGCTGAAACTAAACTTTGAAGCAACCCTATTGATTACAGCATTGGAGGCTTGTGTCATTGTCACGTGTCACTTCTCCCAGTCAAACTTTGCATGCAGAGGATGGAGCTCAGGACCAGTGCAAGAACATCACTCTGCTACTGCAGCCTTTTCCCCCTGCAGATTCCTGTGCCTTCAAACCGTTTGGTCTTTGCAGCATGTACTGATGGCAGCAGGCCATCTGCACTGCTTCTACACCCAGCCCTTCCTCAACAAGCCTCTCTTCAGATCAGCCATCTCTTCCCTCCTCTGGGTGGGTTGTTCACTAAATCATCTTGCCCAATAGGCTGGTCCTTGCTCCTCCAGCCTGTGAATTGACTGCTCCTTGGACACCTCTACAAGTTCAATCAGTGTTTCCTTGCATATCCCCCTCTCTGGCACTCAGTCTCTTCAAATCCCTGAAGAACATCTTGCTGGCAGAGTCGTATCCAGTTGGGTTCATAATTTTTGTGCTCCCAATAAAGACTCACTCCCCTGCAATGGGCACGTTCCTGTCACCAGCTGGAGGAGGCATCTCAGAGCTGCTGTAGGCTTGGCAAAGGAAGGCTTGGCTGTCTCTATTCTAGAGCATATGAGCAATGAAGAGTACAATGCCAAGCAAGGATCAACAAATAAGCACAAAGTTTCTGGGGGAGTAGAAATTGAGGCTAGAGTGAGTGGATGCTGAATTGGGTGGAATTCAGAGGCTCCTAGCAGAACCCACAGCAGTATTATCACCACACACTGGAGACAATGCATCCAGGTTTCTCCTCAGGACTCACCCATAACTTTAAGTCAAACTGACCCAAAGCAGCCACCAGACAAATAGAGATAACTTGCAGGGAAAAACATTGAGGCAAATTGGGATTGTGAGGCTTGGAAGTGATACTTTTGGAAGGAAGAGGGTTTTAGAGTGGTTCAACAGAATGGGCAACTGCTAAATGGACACCATCCATTTAGCCAGTCCCTCCAGTTCTCTGGACATTCCTTTGCCTTGATGGTCACATTTGCTTTCAAAGTTTTGATGAACACCAGTGTAATGTGGCTTAAGGAGGACGTGCTCCTGGCAAGCTCCTTATTTTCTGATGGGGGAAGTTACTATCAGTTCTTCAGAGGGCAACTGACTGCAAAACCCAGGAGAAAACACCTTGAATGTTTTAAAGGGAAAATGCACTATGCACCCACTGGAAGGAAAGATATTTTTTTATAAAAGAAATTTGTCAGACACAAAACTTTGCTTTATTACATGTCAAGAAGAGGGACTTGTGCCCAAAGCTCATCTACCTTTCCCAGTGGCATGAATGAGTCTAATAAAAGATATTTGCCTTCATAGGAAGCTTTCAAGCCAGGCAAGCATCTTGGTGCCAGTATGTCCAGAGCTGATGCAGATTTTAGAGCTGTGTTTTGTTCCACGCTGGCTGCTGAAGTAGGGGTAGAAACAAATGCTAGAGAAATTAGGAAAAAATGGAAGGAAGGACCAGGTAGAGCTGCCTGTGATTTGACATGGGAGTTATTTTTAAAAAAAAAAAAAAATTGGTCCATTTTGAAATTAGAAAAAGATCATTTTTTTTTAAAATGTGAAATGCAATTCTTAGTCATCAGGAAGAGCATTTTGAACAACCTGTTTTCCTTCAGTCAAAATTAGTGCCTTATTTAACCCAGTTTTGCAAAGAGCTTCAGTTCCTGTGAAAATCTCTTTTAGGAAAGAGACATGAATTTGCTGTCTATTGAAAAAATGTCATGTTGTTCTGTGACCTAAACTGATTGGGTGATGGAAGTGGATACAGAAATGGTACCACTTGCACATATTTAGTACTGCAAGATGGAAACGCTGCCTACACAAAAATCTGAAAAAAGGGAAAAAAAAAAAGAAGCCTACTAACCTAAATTTAAAAAAGCAAGTGAAAAAATATCAAGAGGTTTTTCCTCTTTGTATTTTCATAAACATCACCACTAAAGAAATCAAAAATGACTCCAGGACAAAGAGCAGGGCTGTTCCTCCCACTTGCTTTTTCCCCAGGATATGCAATATTTGGTTCAAAAGGTTGATTTGTGTCTTCAGAGCTCTCAGTGGGTCAGCTTGAAATGATCAAAACAGAGAAGAAAGCAGTTGGTAGCTGCAATTAATCGTTTTGCCTAATTGATGAAGCCATGGAGCTCTCTGCAGTGTGTGGGGGACTTGAGGGACACGGATGTGTCCAGCCAAAGCCTGCTGAGCCCCAGGAGCCTTCCCATCCAGTTCAGGAGATCTTTGCAGGAGACCTGTCAGACATTTCAAAAAAAATCATGTATACACTGAAAAATACCCAAGCACCTGTAATGGCATTTGCAAAGTCAATGAACTCTGATCTGTACTCAACTCCCAGCAGAAATCAATGGGAATTAAAGACTCAGCCTGTACAGGAATGGTTGAAAATCCCATTAGGTGCCTGTCTGCATCCTTAGAACCCCTTTGGCCAATGACATGGGGAAATGTACATTATTTTTGGATGCCAGTGTGTTTGTTAGGCAGCCAGCTCTAACAGGGGCTGGTTGTTGGCACAATGTATAGAACTCACCCCCCTAATGTCTGTGCTAAATCCCAGATGGACAATGTTGGGTTGAACTGTACACCTCTCAGATTACCATGAGGTTTCCTGTATTTTGGGATTGTACATTGAAAAAAGATTCTGCCCTGTGTTTGTTGCTAGATGGTGTGTGGACAGCCCTTGAGATAAACCTGTACCCCAAATGGCTTCCAGCCCAAGTGCTCAAGCCAGACAAATGCTGGGAGAAAATAAGACAAGCAAATACAGAAAGAAACTTCTCGAAGTCTACAGGAGAGATGGGGAGAGTCTACAGGGGTCCTATTCCCAATCCAGCACTTGATTTTGTTGCTGAGTGTTTCTCGGTCTGTGAGTCACTCTTCAGTCATAAGACATCTTCTTCAGTAAACAAAAGGATCAAAAACCAAGTTGAAGGCTAATAAAAGCCATCACTAGATACTCAAAGTGAACTCCAGCTTGAGTGTTGTTACTGTGGCAAAACAGCAGAGGATGACTAGATTTGTGTTTGGTTCTGTGTTTGTTTTTATTGTCTTTCCAAAAGGTTATGTAATGCTTTTGTTAAGGAAAGGCTGCTCTAGTCTTGATGACTTATCTGAAGTACTGCTCAGGACTTTGAGCAACCTGATCTAGTTGAAGGTATTCCTCCTTATTGCAGGGGGTAGGAGTAGATGACCTTTAAAGGCCCCTTCCAACTCAAGCTGTTCTATGGTTCTGTGATTTACAGAACTGAGACAAATTTCCATCTGGTTGCTGAGCAAGGAGACTTGCAGGGATCCCTGGGAGGTATAAAACCATGGCAATCACCAGACCTCACAAACAAGCAGTTGGACTGACCTCGTGGCCTGCATTGCTTTGGTTGCACACTGCTCCTGAGCTGTACTGGGAAGAAGCAATCTCCAGTTTCAGACACTGGAGATGACCAGTGAATGCGCCAGGACCCACTGGTTGAGATGACAGCTGCTCAGTTAGCCCCTGGCTGAACTTCTGAGCTGTAAGTCAGCAAGCAGTGAGCATCCCCAAAGGTCAAAATGAGTCAACTACTAAATCACAGGCAAGCCAGCTGACAGGCAGTCAGAATTTCTCCTAAGTGTGCTTTCGGGCTGGAAGTGGCTGGCCAGCGTTGGTGTGACCCAGGTTCACCACTCTTCCCTGCTCAGCCTGGAGGCTCAGCTCGTTAGCCACGGTGCCAATGATCAGCACAGCACTCCTGGACCCTGAGGAAAGCAGCCACGGTGCCAATGATCAGCACAGCACTCCTGGACCCTGAGGAAAGCATCCCTGCAGGGTGCTGGTGCTTTTTCCTACGACCTTGCCAGCAGCTTTATCATTTGCCGTTTTCCCACCTCAGAAGACTGAATCACTCCTTTGACATATGCCAATATCCAGCCTGTAATTAGTTGGTTCAGCCTTTGACATGGCCCCTTGCAGCCTGGGAGTGAAGGAGGAAGGTGTGTCCAGAGGGTCAGAGGGTTCATTGCACAGCCTTTGGAGGCTGCTGAGCACAGACAGCTTTCATGGAAGCTGGCTTGCTCGTTAGCATCTGAGAAACTCATTAAAGTCTTATGAGTTCTTTTTTAAAGCCTTGACTTCTCATAGCTTAAGGTCACTAGAGCACTGTTCTATGGTAATTATATTAATCAGAGATATTTTCTTTCTATTAGACTAATTAGCAAGTGGAGAAACTTAGAAGCCAATGGAGAATCCAACAGGACTACCCAGATGATGCATGTTTTTGTTTTAATTACCTGTTTTGCCATCAGTCAACAATTTGTACATATGTTTTACCTCTTTTCCAAAAGCTTATCCTGAGAGGCTCGTTATCTTCCAGCTCTGTGGCATTAAATGAGAAAGGGAATGAAGTGAACCAGCCTGTGAACATTTGAAGGGTTTATGTGAAACTTCCACACTCAGGAACCTGCAATATCCTTCCACATTGGGAAACACCATTTTCTTTAATCCTGAAAGTGTTTTGTTTCTCTCCATGGACTGAGAGGAAAGGCTTGTGGGGGCTGTCTGCAGAAGTAGGTACCAGCACTGTGGTGACAGTGATGCTGATCAAAGACCAAGGTAGACAGAAGCACCATTTGCTTCAACCTAAACTGGTTGATGATCCATCCCCAAAACAGCCTCCTGCAAGACTCTTTTATCTGTTAAATGGGTGACACTCAGCACTGACTAACAGGGTGATGCCTTGGATGGTTTTCTAACAAGTTCACAGTGGAAAAAGGTTTAAGAGGGACTTGTTTCCAGCCCCTCCTTCCAACAGGAGAAGAAAAGATCTCCAGGAGAGATGTGGGAGCTTCAATGAGTTGAATTTCTGGTCAAGTGTGAGGCTTTAACAGGATGCCCAAAATCTTTTCTCATACATCTCAGGATGCTGCATCAAAGTGAGTTAGCAAGAAATGACCTTATTCTGAGGACAAACCTTGGCATGGCCTCTCCTTGGACTCCCTTGAACATGAGCATCTCAATGCAAGAAAGACATCGAGGTGCTGGATTGATTCAGAGAAGGGCAACTAAGCTGGTGAAGAGTTTAGAGAAGAAGGCTTGTGAGAAGCAGCTGAGGGAACCTGGGCTGTTTAGGCTGAAGAAAAGGAAGCTCAGAGGAGATGTTATCACTCTCTACAAACACCTGAAAGGAGGCTGTAGAGAGATTGGAGGTGGTCTCGTCTCACAAGTAACAAGTAATAAAACAAGAGGAAATGGCTTCAAGTTGAGCCAGGAGAGGTTTAGGCTGGAGATTAGGAAAAAAATTCTTCACTGAAAGGGTTGTTGAGGACTGGAACAGGCTGTCCAGGGAAATGATTGCATCACCATCACTGGACATGTTTAGAAGTTATGTAGATGTGGTGCTTAGGGGTATCGTTCAGCAGTAGATAGAATAGTTGGTAGAGTTAGTTTAATGGTTGGACTTGATGATCTTAAAGGCCTCTTCCAACCTCAATGATTCTATGACTCTGCTCTGTGGTCCATTGTGTTCTTTCCTTGCACCATTTCAGCCTTGGAAACTGTGCCACTGTGGCCTGGTGCCAGTATTGGCCACATGTGCTCCACTGGAACGGTTGGTATTCATAATGTGTCAGATGCAGGGGATTTTTGCTGGTGTCTCCTGGGGGTTGGGGCTCTGCTTGTAAGCTAAAGATGACAGAGGAGGTTATGAAACCAGGTATTTAACATGGAATTTGCCATCTGATACAGGTCTCCATAGCGATTCCTTTGTACCCTAGAATCACTGAGGTTGGAAAGGACCTTTGAGATCAAGTCCAACTGTTAACCCAGCACTGCCAAGTCCTCCACTAAACCATGTCTCTCAGCTCCACATCTACACATCTTTTAAATCCCCCCAGGTGTGGGGACTCCACCACTCCCCTGGGAAACCTGGACCAGGGCTTGGCAACCCTTTCAGTGAAGAAATTTTTCCTAATGTCCATCGTAAACCTCCTCTGTCTCCAGAAGCCACAAGCAGGGCTATGTTGCCCTTCTTTGGTCATGTTCCAGGAGCTCAGTGTCTTCCTTGTAGTGAGAGGCCCAAAACTGAACCCAATGTTTGAGGTGTGACCTCACCATTGCCGAGTCCAGGGGGATGATCACGTCCCTATCACTTCCCTAGTCCTGCTGGCCCCTCTACTTCTGATCCAAGCCAGGATGCTGTTGTCCTTCTTGTCCACCTGGACACATGCTGGTTCATGTTCAGCCAGCTGCCAACCAACACTCCCAGGTCCTTTTCTGCTGGGCAGTTTCCAGCCATCTTTCCCATTTCTGGAGCCCCCATTACAAGAGGGACGTGGACCTGCTGGAGCGTGTCCAGAGAAGGGCCACCAGAATGATCCGAGGGCTGGAGCAGCTCTGCTGTGAGGACAGACTGAGGGAGTTGGGGCTGTTCAGTCTGGAGAAGAGAAGGCTCCGAGGTGACCTTATTGTGGCCTTCCAGTATCTTAAGGGGGCCTACAAGAAAGCTGGGGAGGGACTTTTTAGGCTATCAGGTAATGACAGGACTAGGGGGAATGGGGCAAAGCTGGAAGTGGGCAGATTCAGGCTGGACGTGAGGAAGAAGTTCTTCCCCAGGAGAGTGGTGAGACCCTGGAATGGGTTGCCCAGGGTGGTGGTTGAGGCCCCATCCCTGGGGGTCTTTAAGGCCAGGCTGGAGGAGGCTCTGGGCAGCCTGATCTAGTGGGAGGTGTCCCTGCTCATGGCAGAGGGGTTGGAACTGGGGGATCCTTGTGGTCCCTTCCAACCCTGACAGATTCTGATATAATTTAGCAGAGGACTTTGGAGCCCTGGTGGCTCAGTGGTTGGACTTGATGATCTTGGAGGTCCCTTCCAACCTAAATGATTCTATGATTCTATAAGCCTGGAGCATTGCAGGGGTTTGTTGTGACTCAAGGGCAGGACCCAGCACTTGGCCTTGCTGAACCTCATCCCATTGGCCTCAGCCCATCAATCCAGCCTGTCCAGATCCCCCTGTAAAGCCTCCCTGCCCTCAAGCAAATCAATACTCCCACCCAACCTGGTGTTGGCTGCAAACTTATTGAGGGTGCCCTCAATGCCCTCACCCAGATTGTTCATAAAGATGCTAAACAGATTAGGCCTCAGTACTGAGCCCTTGGGAACACCACTTGTGTCCAGCTTCCAACTGGACTTAACTCCTTTCAGCACCACTCCATGGGCCCAGCCATCCAGCCATTGTTTTTTCCACAACAAAAGGCTGTCCAAGCCATTTTTTCAACCATTTGGGGAAATGGTGTCAAAGGCTTTTCTGAACTCCAGACAGACAATATCCACAGCCTTTCCCTCATCCATAAGTGGGTGACCTTGTCATAGAAGCAGATCAGGTTAGCCAGCAGGACCTGCCTTTCATAAACCCATGCTGACCAGGCCTGGTCAGCTAGGTGGCCTGTAAGTGCCATGTGATGGCAATCCAACCCAATCCCCAAGCTGATGCCCCTACACCCAAGGAACTTCAGTGCAGCATCTCTGACTCCCACAGGGAACAGCCAGGATGAGGCAACGTGTTGTCCCCACTGCAAGAGGGGACTGGGAATTTATTGCAAATGAGGAGAAAATATTTAAATAGTGTCAGAAGGAAGCAATTACTCCAGATCCAAAGCAAGCTTGCACTTGCTCTCGAGTGCCAGTTGGCACATGCATTATCTGCAACACTCAGCACTGCAAACAGTTTCCTGGAAGGGCTTTTATGAGTTCTGTTTCAAGTACTAAAGTGTTCATAGATGTCCCTTTCCATAATGAGTCACTGAACACAAAAAGCTTTGTTTTTGTTGCTTTTTTTTCCTGGATAATGTGCTGCAAATCAAAAGTAACTTCACCAGTTTCCTTCACGCACACAAACAGTCACACCATCAGACTTGTACATGCATCTGCATACACTGGTCAAGAAACACACACACAAAGAGGTTGTCAGCCCGTTGTTTTCCTGGCAGAGATGAGACATTTCCTGCGGATCCAAACCCTGTATCTGAATCATCCCAGATCTGTGCTGCCAGTGATGTTTTGTTGAAAGGGGCAGGAGCTTTAAAAGACATCCCCATGTAAAGGAGATCGTTTACCCTAATGAGGAGGATTTGCATCCCTGCCAGGTGAAAACAAAGGAAGAACCTTCTTTTGAAGACAAGGGGCAGGAATGTATATCCAAGACCTCTGAGGTGCACCTGAAAAGAATATAGCAGCCCAAACTTGCTCCTGCTCATTCTTTCCTTGTGTTAGTGGAATGACTGACAATATTACTGCTGGGGTGAAAGGGTAACTGGGGTTGTAGGGGACCTCAGCAGCTCGCTGGTCCAAACCTGCTGCTTACAGCAGTCTCAGCTATTGCTCAGGGCTTTTTCCAGCTGAGTCTTGAAAAATCTCTGAAGATGGAGACTGCACACCCTCATCGGGCAACCTGTTCCATTGCTTGACTGTCCTCCTGAGGAAAAACTTTATCCTTATAGCTGATCTGATCCCTTCTTGTTTCAGCTTATGTCTTTTGTGTCATTCTCCTGCTGTGCACCTTCCACATTAACTTGGAGGCAGAGCAAGAAGCCACCTATAAAGAGCTGAGTCTGCTTGCAGTGGGGTTGGGAGGCTTGCCTACACAGTGGCTGTGCTCTGTGGGGGTCTGGCTACTGGAAGGGCAGCAAGTAGAGTTCCCAGTAACAGTGGGACAAGATGAGGACAGGAGGGGGATTATGAGGCTTTCTCCAGGCAACTACTATATGATGGGGATTGGATGGATGGCCTGCGTCCTTCCTTCCCCCATGGCCTGGGTTTGGAATCAACTCACTCCCTTCTTCTCTACATTATGTGTCATGAGTGAATGCATTGGTCTATTCATTCCTCCAGTGGTGGGTCACCTTGGATGTCTTGCCGACCAGAGGGAGGGATCTGGCTCATGTGTTGCCCATGAATGATAATATCCTTCCTATCTGGGCAAGAGGTGAGCAGAAGACAAGGTCAGTGCCCTTGTATCAATGTATTCCAGTGGTTTACTGTGAGGTCAATGACCCTAAGCTCTAAAGGGCCTGGAGAAAGTAAACCCTGGGGTTGAATGTCTGTTGCTGGAGATGTTAGTTGACTTCTGTTGCCAAATTTATTTTCTACTCAGACTTGCTAGACAATTGGCTTTGATCTGGACAATATAGGTTTGAGGTATATGGATGACACCACAGTCCTTCAAAAGTCTAGATGTCTGATTTCCAGGGTGTAGATAAGACTAACTTCTTTCTGTAGTCACACCATGGGATGAGGAAGACACATGGCTAACAGCATCTAGGTCAGGGCTAGGCAGACCTGGCAATTCTTGAATTCCAGTTCTGGTACCTGGGGGTCCATTGACTGTATTGAGCACTTCTCCAATGATCATAGAATGAACTGGCTCCAGCTGAGACTTGTGAAGAGCTACATCAACTCAACTGAGTGCCACTAGAATGGTCTCCAGAAGAATAGTATCCTGTGCCTGGATCATGCCTTTGACCCATTTACAGGACAAGTCTCCCCTTCCAGTGACCCTGGTCATTTATACTGCCCGTGAGACTCCAGTTGTGGCCAAGAACATCATGGTGCTAGGTGTGATGGAGACACACACGTGACTAAGATGAGCAAAGTCTCACCTGAGAAAGGGCAGGCTTCACAGGACACGACACCACTGAGTCACCCTGGCTGAGCACCCCAAGGGTAGGTGCAGCCGTGCCCACAAGGTTGTGGTTTGTGACTATTAAGAGAAAGAAATTATCCCAGTACAAAGGGAAGAAACCAGCTTCAGAGCTGGGTGCACATCCACAGCAGTGGTGAAAATTCTGCATGAAGCCTAGCTCTTCATGAGGAGAAACCAAAAGTGGGAAGAGTGAACCCAAAATGGGAAGGGTAAACCCAAAATGGGAAGGGTAGGTTGGTTTCACAGCACACGTGGGTCCCAGTTCTGGTGTTGAGTAGGATCTCATTGCACCTGACAAAACCAAAGGCAAACAGGTGAATTTAAGGAAGGAATAAGATGATATTGATCAGATGGCAGATTGGGGGAAAGAGAATCAGCCTTCTATTTCCATGGAGACTACATACACTCCATGCCCTGTTTCTATGGCAGCTTTTAGCAGGAGATTGTGATTGCCCTATGGTCTGCCTGGTCCTTGACATGGAAAAGAGAAAGGGAAAGATAGGGATTGCCTATTTATTTGGAACCTGAAAGGTTTACTAAGAGGGCAGATGTGAGTCTGACACTAGTCCTACTGACATCAGTAAGAGTCCTTCCAGAGACTTGAGATGTCTAGAAAACAGACTGACAGTGACCACCTTGCAAATGCCAGGAGCCCACAGATCCTGTGCCTCAGCTTGTGGCTCCAGAAGAACCAGAACACAAGCTCCAGGACACAGAAGCAACACTTCTTGTTGCTGGCCAGGAGGGTTTAGTGCCTACTGACTGGTTAGGCAGCCTAGAAATTAGTCATAGGCTGTCTACAGGGTGGCCACGTGCAGAAAAGCTGAAGTTCACTGCATATAATGTGAAGAGCTTTGGAACGAGCCCCATGTATCTCATCTAGGGCAGGAAACCCTGAGCTGGTGAAAATTATATTTCTTCCACTAGCTGCCACAAAGCAGTCACCCCTAGGACTTTGATATAACCTAGACCTTGCCTTTTTTCTTAAATTCTGGCCTTTATGACCCTCCCAGTTATAGTTAAGGATTCAACACCTACCTACCACCATCTTTCTCTCCTGTTCTACACTGTCCTAGAAGACAAAAACACCACCCTGAAAATACTTTTTTATTGCTCTTCTGAGGATGGTCTGAAATCTTGCTGTTAAAAGGCTGAAGGTAGGAACTGAAGCCTGATTTACATCCCAGTGCTCTAGAGAAAATGGGCTGTGGCTGTCAGTACCTCAGGCAGGGAAGGCTTCAGAAAGCTTCCCTGGCAAAACAAGCAGAGGCAGCGTATGTGTTAGCCTGGCAATCACTTCAGAACTAACATAAGCTGTATCTCATTAATGATGTATATCCTCCATGCTGGCTGGAAACAGGGTCCTGTGCTCCGAGGACTGAAAATCTCTGCACTGGACAAACAGGGATTGGAAAAAGGGAATTTAATTTTTGTGAAAACACGCTCCTGGTAGCAACAACAACCTGCAACTTCTGACAGTATCTGCTGCCTTGCAAATCCCATCTTCACCCCAGACTGGCCCAGAGGCAAACACAGAGGGACTCAATTCACATATTCCTCCCCTGTAGATGGATCTGTCCCTTGGAACACAGAACGCCAGGAGGCTGTGCAGTGACTGTGATGCATGCCACGAGTGGAAGCACTGACACAGTCCTCCCTCCACAGGCACTTTTGTTTCCCAGCTCCCATGAAGATGGTTTGCATCACTCAGGGCACTGACAGCACCCAGTGGCACAGGGAGGCACATTGCCAGTCTTATTTGTATCTCTGCCACACTGGGAGCTTTCATGGTTCTTGGCATGCCACATGGAAGGCTATGTGAGGACTCTTCCCTGCTCCTCTTTGACAGAGATGAGAGGACTAACAAGACAGAATCTCACATCTCCCTTCTCCCTCAGCCATCTCACTGAGGCACGTGAATCCAAATGTGAGTTAGGAAGGAGAAAAGTTACAAAATTTTAATTTGCTAATTTAAATTTCCTATGCATTGCCAGTCAGCTCAAAGCTGACTGTGATAGAGCTGTTAGGACAGGATGCCTCCAAAAGCAAGGGATTAACAGCCTGCCAAGATATTTTCCAGTCCTTAGTCCTGAAAACTAGAGAGAAACAAATCCAAACCTGGAGATTTAAAATCTGGCTTGTGTTGGCAAGTCCTCTAAAATATGTGAAGAAAATTCAGAATAAGCATGCAAAAGTGGAAGGAGAGAATTACTCCAGCACTAGTGAGATACAGGTGATGGAGAATATATTACACAGCTCACTTTTTCCTCTCAGCTGTTGCAAAGCCCAGTGGAGAGAAGGGCAGTGCAGAGGGACAGGGATCCAGTGGAACACCATGAGCTAGAAGACAGACAATTAATCTTGCATCTAAATGCTTTCTTGCTCAGATTTTATCCTGAAGCTGTTCTTAGTGGCTCACTAGCAAAGAGGATTTCTTTCCTTGATTTTAGGTACAAAACCACTCTCAAGATCAGTGACTTCTTCCTTTCCAGAGTAACAAAAATGCTGCCTGGTTTTATTGAAACCAACCCAGAGTAGTGTTTATTATTGAAAATATACAGTATTTTTGAACATCACATAAAAAGCCTGGTAGATACATCAGCTCTAGTTCAAAATGCTCAATAGATAATCTTTGTGCAGCATGTAGCACTATTCTCATAATGCAAACATCCTTTTATCATCAGTATTTTTACAGTGCTTCCCTTTTTTTTTTTTATTTTTTAAACCTAGAAAACATGTTCTGTCCTTCCCCACCCCAATCCTCTCAGCTGAAAAAAACCCAAAGACTACCCAAGGGCTGCTTACACCGTGTCAAACGCGTGGGGCTAAGAGGAATGAGGATATTTTATAGAGCTATCTAGAGATATTGCTGTCCTTTTGTGTATCAACAGGGCAGGGTTCTTGCAAGGCCAAGTGCCCTGTGTTGAACAGTCCAGTGATGCTCTGGCCATCTCCCAGTCTATCAAAGGGAGAAATGGGGAAGGCAGACACATTTGGAGTTCTCACACCACCTTTCAGACACTCTTTTTCTTGCTGTCTCACGTTTTCCAATGACAATTCCGCAGAGAAGAAATTTTTACAAAGAAACGAGGAAGGGACAGGGGTATTTATACACCAAACTGTTAAAATCATTGGGAATCAATGTACAGGGGGAGATGGGCAGTTTGTTAAAAACAGTCTTTGTCCACCACAATACAGAAGGGGAAAAACAAAAACAAACAAACGAAAAGATAAAAAGACTGATTGTTCCTGCCAGTGTGCTAAAACTCAAGACTTCGTGTTGTGAACTTCCACAAGGTGTAGTCAGTGTTCAATCTCCTTCTTCTTCGAATCTCTTTTGCCACCACCTACTCCAAGAGGCTTTTGCCCGGTTGCCCTAAAGCAGCATCATATGGGAGATGACAGTCCACAAAATTAGGATGGGCACCTCGTCGTGAAAGAGAGCAGTGCAGAATAAAGGAAGGAAGTTTGAAGAAAGGGGCTTGGGGAGGGGTGTGAAGAAAGAAGAGCCCTGAAGGCCAGCCCGTGGTGTCACACGGCTGCGGTCTGCTTGATGCTGTGGAAGCTGATGCGTGTGGGCGAGGTGGGGATGGACATGGCCCGTGCCACCCGCACTCGCAGGGAGTGGTGGTCTTGCCAGCGGTGCCATCTTTTCCTGGCAGCAGAACGGACCTGGGGACACACACACAAAAAGAACATAAACGTTTAGAATACTC
Organism: Merops nubicus; assembly: GCF_000691845.1. Classification (NCBI taxonomy): domain Eukaryota; kingdom Metazoa; phylum Chordata; class Aves; order Coraciiformes; family Meropidae; genus Merops; species Merops nubicus. Next base: position 91,918 of record NW_008586084.1, on the reverse strand, counting down.
GGATGTAAGATTGAGACAAGTGATGGTACCTGTCAAGCCACCGAATCATGCAGGGTTGATCCAGCTACCTAAATGTGGGCATCTAGTTTGCTTGATATTCTCCTGGGTACTCCACTCTTGGAGAAGCATGGGTTTCACATATCTCCTGTCTCATATCTGATGTCTTAACTACCCCAGAGCATTTCAAAACACCCATAAATGCCTAAGCTTATGCAACGGAACCAAGCCCTCAAGTTGGCTGCACTCAGTGGAGGTCTTGGAGAGCCCACATGGGCTGCGGTTGCCCCTGCTTCCCTTGTATATGAAGGGGAATCACAGGTCATCTAACTAAACATTGATGTCTACAGCACAGCCAGGCCTGACCTAAGCCCTGTGAGCTCCTTGTGTAAGCAGTGAAGAGCTGCTCTACAGTGAACAGAAGGTCATCCTCAACCAGACGCTTATAAATGATGAATCTTGGACTTCAAGAGCATGTTTCTTTTTTGCATGGACCAAAGAGAGAGCCCAGGAGCTCTAGCTCAGATCTATATCTATACAAGCAAGAGAAAGACAGGTGATAGGAACCCTAGCTTCAAACACAACGAAGGGAAGCTTAAGATACTCCTAAACCAGATTTAATCAATTCCTGCCAAATCACCAGGATCTAAATAATACAACGTAGACATTACACCTCAGCTACTGACCCTCAGTTCTCTTCCTGACAAAGAGACAACCAGTCAGTACGGTCAAAGTATGATTCATCTCCTCCTAAAGAAGATGTCCAAAGGAGGCCATACTGTGGTCAGACAAAAAAATAACTTTTTCCTTTTCAATAGTTTTAAAGTGAGTCTGGACAACTAGCTCTGCTTTAGATGTCTGAATTATAAATTTAGCTAAATTTAGACAATATTGATATCTTACCCTGAATGTTTTTCAGTCTTTAATGTACTTCACTGCATCCTTAAAAACAAGGGAGTGCTTTTATCCCCAGTTTGCCACCAACAGGCTAAAGCTCAGGTATTAATAGCAGTGATGCTATTGAGAGCAGACCTCAGCATGGATCAACTACCATGGCAACTGTGCAAGGCCTGGGAAGAGCCTGCACAGCCTGTGTGACACCCATGCTGACACAGCTTCTCACCTATCAGCACCTGAGGTAGATCCAAAGCCATCCTGGGTGTATCCACCATCACCACTGGGATTGCAGGGAAGATGGTGTTGAAACAAAGATGCACAACACTGATTCTCACCATTTCTTTTAAAACCTGGGGCCTGTTTTCAGGTGAAGTGTGAAGTCTACTCAAAACATGAGGAACGCACGCTCCCCAACCCCACTTCAGACCAGCTCCAACATGCTGTATGAGGTGCTCAATGGAGGAGCTGATGAGCTCTAGCAGTGGAGGTATTTCCCACCCAGACCACACGCTGCCAGTATTAGGTGTCCCAGATGAACAGGACTGATGGCATCACAGTTAAAACATGTATCAGTTCATAAGGAGGACATGGGAAGGGAGGATCTGCACTCCTCTCAGATGGTTTCCATCCTCCCATTTCTTGGTGGGCCTCAGTGACTTACACCCATAGTCTGTAGCACTACTACTTAGACACTCTGCAGTGCTGTGATCTGGCACCCAACAATCCCTTCTTATCATCAGCTTTGTCCATGAAATATGTCCCACTTCAGGTTTGTGAGTATTAACTTGGAAAACAGTTTTACAGCTATCCTCTTTGGTGCCCTGTCAGGGGATTCCTGAACCTGGAAATCTGGCTTTCCCATCAGAATGCTTCTAGAAGGTGCAGATTGGGCACAACAGACCTGAGGATCTCTTTCCTTGGCTGTTTTCTCAACGGTGGGTGATCTGTTGTGCTTGATCTGACACTTAAGACAAGTAGATGCAGACATTCACAGTAAGGTGGGAAGAGTGCCACATTGGGTTTCCTTCTTTTGATTTTGAGTCAATTATTTATTTCCATAAAAAATAACTTGGTTTCTACTTAATAGATGCTACAAAAACAAAGGCTATGAGGGGATAGGACTGTTTGCATGGAGAAGGGGAAGAGTGAAGATCCAAGTGAAGGAAGGATTGGAGTTAAAAGACAGCACTGCCAGGAGAAGCATGATCACCATGAATGAATTTGCTGTGAGAATGAGAATAATGTGGTTGAACAACAGTGCAAGTGATTTCTGGAAGAGCTCATTACAAAATAGCAGGTATGACATGTCTCCACTAGTTTCAAGATAGGGTTTGGACAGTTTACAGAAGGAGTTAAATGAGCTAGTTCTATGAGATAGCCAGAGTCAGGATGGGCTGACTCAGTCAGGTTCTACTGCAGTAGAAGCCAGTCTGGATTGCTGACTCTCACTGCCTCATCCAACTGACCTCACT
>NW_008586084.1:84582-89521 GCF_000691845.1 Merops nubicus | reverse complement strand
GGGCTCGCGGACCCCTCCTGCTGAAACACAAGACACTCTGGAAAGGTTTGTTGTGATGTTTGCAAACCTATCATGCTTCTGCCTGGAGTGGCCAAGAGATTCTTCTGATACTGGACTGAAGGGAGGATACAATACACACCCAAAAGCAAACACATGTGCCACATACAAGGGGGAATACAGCTCATCTAAAAGCTTGATACCTATCTAATCTTGGCCAATTATTTATTTTTCAATATAGATAATGGAGAAAGAGAGATGATCCCACTAAGGAGGTGAGTTAGATAGGTGGAATGAGTAAGCCCTTGATTCATCTTGCTCCTCTGAGTACAAAAGCAGCTCAGCTAAATGTTGGGCACCTAAGGCAAATGGTGTAAGTAACATGTAGGTTATTAGGGAGGGTAACTAGTAGCATGGGAAATTGTCCCATGAAGAACACAAGACTTGATCTGCAGAGGGATGTTACCTCTAGAATTCTCATTTCTCCCCAGATGCCACCAAATGCTGTTAGAAAAAGCTTTTTGCTCTTCTGCTGGAGTGAAAATCACCCTCGTACAGGGAGCCTGTGAGCCACTTAAATGCTTCAAAGAGGTGAATTTCTTCATCTCTGGTGCACAAGCAGAGAGTAGAGCTCTGTGTACAGCACAGTCTTACTAGAGATGTTAATAGCAGATTGGGAGCCCCGTGGGGTCATGTGTCCCAGGTGGTCTTGAAACAGCACTTGTCATGAAAAGGTCATGAAAGGGGCAAGTCAGCTGGTGGGCTTTTTGTGTTTCTGGGCAACTTGTGTGAGCAGATACTTACTCAGCCAGGGAAGCCAGACTAGATTTATCATTTGTGCTTCAACCCCATCAAGTCAAAAAGAGTCACCTGGAGATAAAGACGTGAGTCTAAACAAGCAGTTGTCCAAATGGCTTTCATGACATGGTCTGTTTACAAGCTTTGAGAGAGGAGAAAAATTAGTAATAAAAATGCTGTCTTCTTCTACAGCTGGAGCCACCCCTAATGGACTGGGCACATGGAAATAGGCTCTGCACTTAGAGGGGTGAGGGCAAAATATTTCTTAATGACAGAATAATTCATTGCAATTAGGATGTGAGCAGAATGCAAGCAGAAAAGGTTAAGCTCAAATCTATCATCTCTTGCAACTGAACTGAGAAACAAATGGTAGCTCAACTTTAGGTCAGGGGAAAAAAAAACAACAAAAAAATCCCAAAACCAAACGGCTGTGATTGCTGTAATAATGTGTTAAAAAAGTCACCAAAAAAGCTATTACACACTGAAATGGTAACAGAAAAAGATAAAGCAAATTAGCAACTTCAAACCTGGTTGTTAATCTCTGTGAGAGCTAGTTAAGCATTGTAGAGTCAGTAGCATGTCCTAGAGTCAGTATTAGCACATCCATGACCCAAAATGAACAGCACTTGCCTGTAATAGTCCAAAGATTAAAGCTTAACAAAGAGTCTCAGGGGCAGAAGTGATCAGCTTCACCTCTATGTAGCTCCAGTTGCTGGAGATGACAAAGTCTGAGCAGAGAGCTCAACTCTCCGTGTTGACCCTTGGCCTGTGTTTTTCTTGCAAACTGCTACTCTCTCACAATTACTCTTTTCAGCTCCTTGCACTTTGGCTACTGTGAATAATCACAGCTTCTGAACATGTGGCCAGGTCAGATTTACCAACATATTTGTGCCTGGGGAGTGTGGGCACAGCTCTGAGCAGGAGGGCTTCAGAAGAGACAAGAGAAACAATTCAGATGATGGGATGAAGGGAAGCCTGTGGGTGACAGTTTTTGTGTCCTGATTGGATGACCTGACCAAGGAGTTCTCAAGCTCTCAGACCACATCTGGAAATCACCAAGAACTGCATCTGACCACAAAAATTGTTAAAAACCTCTCCTGAGAAAAAGAACAATGCCAAAAAGCATGAAAGAGATGGAGAGGAGGCTGAAAACAGGCAGAGGAGGTTTGCTTTTGATAAAATAGACATCAACTTTCTGTTGCTATTATTTCTGCTAGACACTGGCTGCTGGCTAATTTCTTACAGCCATCAATTAGAAGCAAGCTGAGGAAAGAGCCTTTAGTGACATTAAAAATCAGTTTTTGGAAGAAATGTCGTATTTTATTAGCAGAGAGAGAGAAAAAAAAAGCCTGATTCATTTATACACTGCTTAGAACAAAAAGGCTCATTCACTTGGGGCTGCCTGACTTAATACTAAAATATAAGAGTATAAGGTTAAAAGGAAGGGTTTGATAAGGAGAGAAGGATTAAATGAGCTGTCGTGGTAATGGAAGCTGGAAGTAAGATTATTGGGATGTCACCATACTCAGTCTACAGAGGTTATCTCCCACATGAAAATGTTAATAAGTGAGGGGCAGAGACAACAGTTACTCTCTTACTATAAAGTAATCATAGTGTTCAGCAGTCTGTGACTATATAACCCTAATTAACTTCCTAGTTTGCTCATATGCAACTTTTTATTCCCTGAAAATCTGATCCAAAGGCAAATGAAATAAATGAAAAAGGTTTCTATAGAAACTTTCTATATTATATAGAAAATTTCCATAGAAATACACCGATTTTTGCTCTGTGAAAATAGGTCTCAGTGCTGAATTCAAGTTCCACCTACACTTAAGTAGCTTTGTGACATGTTTCAGATCCTTGTGCTGGAGGTAACTGGAGAATAAATCTGCTTTTTAAACATCTTTGGCTACGAATGGTGGTGCAAATTATGAAGAATTATTCAATCTTCTTGTAAGCAACAGGGACTTGCAAGAGGGACTTTCAAGCAATGTCTGGACCAGGAAAAGGGAACTGGCTATGGAGAATGAATTCCAAGACTGATCTCCCTGTGCCTGACTGCAAAGTAATCCATCTCCGTGAAGTTTCTAAAGTTTCTTATGCATTTAGCAGAGGCACAGGGAAGACCACAAGGTGTTGACAACAGTTCACCAAAAAGAGATAACTAAAATAAGTAGTTTGAAATCTACCTTCCTTTGGCTGAATCATTGCCTATAAATGAAGTTGAGGGTGATCAGCTCAACTCTGTGTTAGATGTCTAATGTTCAGAGGATAAACCCCATCCACTACATAACAGAACTTAAACTAATGTGAGGTGATGCCTTACATGAGACCTTGAAGGTTTTCCTGAGGGTGAAGTTGTCCCCAAATGTTAGTTTTTCCACAAATCCCCATCACACCACTATTCTAGGTAAGATTGTTAAGGTTCATTTTCTCCCTAAAAAACCTAGCCTGCTTAACTGGTCTGCAGTTCCCTTTTTTTGGCATCACTGTCATACAACCTGGTGACAGGTAGATAGTTTTGCAGCACCTGCCAGACTAGAATGCTGAAATTTTATTTCTAAGATCACAATGGTGCAATTTTTTTATCATATATAACAGTTCAAGAAGCTACAACAGTTCTGATTCAAGATTTGCCTTTCTAGCAGAGCACAGGTGGGTGTGGGAGATGGATACTGAGAGGAGACTGCAGTCCTGTGATGATCTGCTGCTTGGTGGTCCAAAAGAGGAGGTTTGATCCCTGCAGTTGACTCTACATCAACTAGGCATCCTCAGGGGCATTTAGGAGCAGTGCTCATGCTTGCACCATTTGGTACCTTTGCTCAGAAAGCAATCAGTGTGGAGGAAAGAATTAAACTTCAGCCCTCTAGTCCACCCCCACGTTCATATTTATTCAGTGATTTAAAGGAATGCTTCATGCATGTCTTTTGGGTTCAGGATGATAAATGTGAAGTCTGCTTAGATTGATGGGCAGGTGGATGACTAACCATTTAGGTGGTGATTCATAGCTGGCAATTAAAATGAATAGCCTCCCAAGATGATCAGACCAGAGTAAGCCACTTTGAGCTTAACAGAATTTGAGAGACAGATGGTGCCTGGGTAAAGGGTCAACATGCAAAAAATCAAACATATCTCTCCTTGCCTTGCACCTTGTTGTGAGAATAGTTTACAGTGCCATCTAATGAAGTAGCCTGTTCTATTCTTTGGTTATGATTTCTATGTCAGCTAATTGCTTTCCATTTTAAATGGGAAGATCTGATTACCAATATTGAGCAGATAATACTAGAATCTGAGGCCTCTTTGAGCTAAGGATGCATGCTTTGCAGGGTGGTTTCAGAAACATGCCTTGCTAGCTCTGTATCCCTCCAGGACACGGTTAAAAATGAAAGCCAGCCACCTCATTATGGATATAAGATTAATGAATTATAGATCAATTAAGGTTGCAAGGGACCTCAGAAAGCCTCTGGTCCAATGTCGGGATCAAAGCAAGCCCAGCACAGAAATTTTACCCAGTTTTGAAATTATGTCAGGGCCTTGTCCAGTCATTTTGAGTACATCCGATGACAGAGGTCTCAAAACATCTCTGGGCCTCTCCTAGTGCTTAAACATCCTCACTAGGATTTTTTAAATTTTATTTATTTCCCTTGGTTTTTTCATTCAGTTTGATAGTGGAGACTGCTCTTCTCTGCCTAGGCTTTCATTAAACATTATCACTTGATAAATTTGGGTCTTTCTCACACAAAATCACCTTCATTCACAACCACTCTAATATAAGGTCTGTCACTCTCTCCCATTATGGCTGGTAAGGTTTCCAAGGACCACAGGACTCTGTGAGGGATCAGCACTGGTGGTCATTGGAAAGTACATGGAGCACCTAGTAATGAGGATAGGTGCTGTCTGGACGTAGGCATCCTTCTGCCATTATCCTCTTGTTTCCATCATGTCTTTGCTGAGGTAGCAGGAGTGCAGCCAGCCCTATCAGAGAAGCTTTTGTTCCTCTGGAGGTTTACCAGTGGATGGCCAGAAACAGTTTATTTCCTTTTCTGGGAGATGCTGACCTCTGAGATCTGACCTCCTCCTCTCCAGACTCCAAAGACCAGCAGCCATAAGATCAAAGCTAACACAAGCATACATGATATATTTG
>NW_008586084.1:72704-84568 GCF_000691845.1 Merops nubicus | reverse complement strand
TTCCTTCTCTCTCTGAAATACTTTATTTTCACTCAGGAGAAAACCATCACTAGCAAGGAGGTCTGGTTGGGAAGGGAGATACCACACTAGAAAGGGAACTGGAGGCAAGATCCATCTTCCTTTAAAGATGCTGTGTCTGGAATCAGTCAAAGAGAGAACAGAAATGCTGCAAGTGCTGCACCCATCTGCCTGTGAGCAGAAGGTACATACTCAAGAACTGAAAGATGACCCTGGAGACAAAAGTATGAGGTGAGCTGTGAGCCTAGAGATCCACAAAGAGTGATTTTAGTGGGAGTGTCACTACTGCCTTCTGTTGTCTTCCCTTGATGCTCTCCTATGAAAAGCCAAAGGTGACCACTGCTGTCATTGGCCTAACAAGAGAGACAGCTAAGTGGTTTCTATGGATCTCTACTCTCATCCAAACCTATATTAGGATAAGATACCACAAAAGCATATCCCTGATTGTATATTATTTTGTTATAAGAAAACTGATGTAGGTAGAAAAAATTTCATCAACTAAAAAAAAACCTAAAGATTTTGTAGTAAACTGCAATAAAAATTGTCCAACAGGAGTTTTGTGGAAGTGTATTCTCATCAGCACAGTTTCAAGACATTGTATCTATCCTTGTTCCAAAACAACTCATCTTAAACTTTTTTTTTTTAAATTTAGTGTTATATGAAATTAAATTCAGTCTTGGGATCTGTGAGTTGATAAAAAAAAAATTCGAGGCGCATCTTGGCTTTTGAAGTCACTAAAAAAGTTCATAACCCACATTTGTTCTTTTTAAGTGGCTTCTAATGTAAATGCATACATATTTTTCATCATGCCATTTTTCACATCTTAAATTCTCAGAAAGCTCTCATCCTCAATTTTCTTGGAAGCCCAGAGATAGTTTTTTGCCACTCAAATTAAATGAAATTTGCATTTTTTTGCCCATTAGTGCTTGTAGATTTTCTGTGTCCAAAAAATACTCTTTTTCAAAAAAGTCTCTTGACAAATTAATGAGTCAAGTGCCAGCAGCCTCTCATGCCTCCTGTGGCACACAGAGTTTGTTCAAAACAGCTTCAGAACTTTTCAGAAGTAATAAAACCTGTTAAATTTGTATCTAAAGTGCTTCTTCTCCATCTTCTCACTGGAATGACTTGTGTACAATGCGTTGGCTCGGAAAGACATGCTCAAAATCTGCAGGATCCTGTCTCCAGCAGAGGGGCCCAAATGATCCACCCCCTCTCCAGACCTGGCCCCAATTCTCACTGCAGCCAACAAGGCTGGTGCAAGACCTGTGTGAAATCCTGGGTGTTGTGGAGATTGAGGGAAAGGGAGGTGTTCATACTCCCAGGCCAAATGCCTGCTCCAAAGCACAAGGAAGTAAACACATCCCATTTGGAATTCTTTGCATGGACTGCAGTTCAACAGCTTCACTTTTTCCCTTCAGTGACCCCACTGCTGAACTGTCAGACCAAATCACTGCAAGATGAAGACCTTTTGTAGTGATATCTTTTATTACCAAGGTGCCATCTTCACTTCTAGTGCTGGAGGTGCTGCCTTCTCCACTGGAACATCACCTCTATTCCAGCAGCACAACTGTGGGACTCCTCTGGTCTAGGGTAAAAGAGCTCATAGGAAGAGAAGCACTCTAAATCATAAAGACATGGCTGTTTAAATCAAGGCAGGCTACAAGATGTTACAGTGAAAACAACCTCTTTTCTGTTTTGTTTTGAATCACAGAATCCGTTAGGTTGGAAGAGACCTTTAAGATCATCAAGTCCAACCATTGAGCCATCAGGGCTCTAAAGTCCTCTGCTAAAACAGATCAGCATCTGTCAGGGTTGGAAGGGACCACAAGGATCCCCCAGTTCCAACCCCTCTGCCATGAGCAGGGACACCTCCCACTAGACCAGGCTGCCCAGAGCCTCCTCCAGCCTGGCCTTAAAGACCCCCAGGGATGGGGCCTCAACCACCTCCCTGGGCAACCTCACAGCTAGACAGTGAAAAAAAAGACAAACTTTGATAACCTTTATCTGCAATCCATAGTTTGAGCTCTACTACAGACAGTTATTGGAAGTTTGTAAGTACCTCACAGCATCTCTATCAAAATATGAAACAGCAGAGATGCAGATGAGATCACAGCATTATTAATGCTTTAAATTAATGGATTTTCTAGCCTGTTTTGCTTCTGTCATTATTCAGAGCACTGTGTGGCATGAATAATCCATTAAAGACTATTACAGGCATTTAAAGAACCCAACCATGTCCTAACTGGAAAACCTGAAGTCTGTGAAAGCCTCAGAATTAGCCAGTCATCAGCCCATCGATCACAGAGACAGGAATACCTGACTCACTGAAGAGATGACAATTCAGCAAGGCTTCAGTGATATTTATAAAGAGTTCAGGCTCCTGAAAGGCTATTTACAGCCTGTTTTCCTCTTTTAGAGCAGAATCTGCTGTGGATCTCACTGAGAGTGCTGGTACCTGGTGTGGATTGAGTGGCATTACCTTCATCACCCCTCTTTGGGAGCAACTGATGTCAGGAGGATGCAGGTGGTGTTTCAGTACTTCTGCTGTGATGCTGGTCACAAGCACTAAGAAATGCAGGCTTGTTCACAGCAGATAATTGAGGAAGATAAAATACTGCAAACCCAGCTGAGCAGTAAATCAGTATGGCTTTTGTTGCTCAGACATGGAAATTAGCAGTAAGAAAATACACTTTTGCTATGCTAACAACCAAGATCTCCATGCAGACTTCAGCTGGCCACACAGGTTGGACAGGCCTCTCCTTCATCAGGAGGCAGAATACAGCATTACTGCAAACTTACAATGTGATGTGGCCTTCAGGGTGTGAGCTGGGAAACATGAGCTCTTTTTAGAATGCTTTATGAGTGTGTGGTGAGCTAGGGAGGACAGGCACTAGCACAAGGGACAGCTTCTATAATAGGATAATATAAGTCACAATATTTTTCTGGACAATATGATTATAAATCCAGAAAGCTCTGAAAATTCACTGACTTTGCTACTAGTTTCTAAGCTGTGCAAAGCTGAAGCTAGAAGGGACCAGGAAATGTCACCCTTTAAAACCTTTCTGATGCTTCAAAAACATTTCCACAGTACATTAAGATGAGTCCAAAGTCCTTTCACAGTTTTGAAATACTGCTGTAATATCTGGGGAGTTTAGGCATGTTATACCTCAAAGAAGTAGTTAGGATGTCACCATGGTTTAGCTAGTCAAGTGGCAGCTGCACATTACACATGAACATGGCTACAGGGAGGATTTTGCTCACAAATTCAGCTACTCATGGGTGTCTATATGTCAGCAGAACATCCAGGCATGCATAACAGTCAGTGGAGAGCTAGTGCATACTGTCAGTGAAGACCAGAGTTGTTCAGGTGAGCAAGTGGGGGTGTCTATTGTAAGCTAAGCTGGTGAGAAAGAAGCTGTATGGACTGACTTGAGTTAGTGACAACACAAGGAGCCACTTGAGAAGCCTCACTGTATCCCACTCGGCCTCCCACTTCCCAGTCAGAAGGTGTGAATGTTCTCTAGATCCTGTATCATATCTGCTAGGCCCATGTGGATGCCTCAGATACTCTACAGCCTCTCAAGTGACACTAGATATCTATGTTAGGGAAAGGAACCAAGATCACCCACATCACTCAAGCTGGGTGTCTTAACCTTGGACTGACTCCCACAGAAATTCCCATTCCAATTGTAATAGTAGTGTGATATAGCTGGGAAAATGAGTTATGGAAATCATTCCAGATCTGCTAGTAGATTGTTATCAAGGTATAAAAGTACATGAAGTGAATCCTGTCTTTCAGCAAGCTTGGTTATCTGAACTCATTTAAGTTCAGGAGATGGGATATTGGCTCATGGCCTTGGACAGAGAACTACAGACTGCTGTAGTGGGGGGATATTTCTCCCACTACAAGACAGCTGAAAGAATCTCAGCCAAAACAGTGAGAGCCTGGTATGAACAGCTAACTAGTCCTCACCCAAGTGTACCAAATGGCAGTGCACTAGGGTGATACAAAATCCTGACTGACTATGAAACCATGTGGCCTGGTTTCTAGCCCCTGATCCTCACTGTGACACCAGTGGAAAAAAAAATGAAGTAAAAAAGACAGACAAAAAAGCCTGCAGTAGACATGGAAGATTCTCCTCCTGCACTAACAGTGTAAATCTGATGAATATGACACGTGGTACTGAAGGGCCATGCCAGTCTTCTGGTGCCTTCAACTTCATCAGATGGTGCAGCACAGTGGCTCTCAAAACCAAAGTATGGTCAGATCAACTCAGACACATGGCAAGGTTTTGAGCTCCCATGGTTAAGCTGCCTGCACTTTGGGGAGAAGATTTATTGGTTTTATTGGTCTGAATTTTTTGAAGGGAAGTTGGGAAGAGAACCAAGAAGACTCTGCTGCCAGTATTTAAAAGTGGCATGTGCCTGACCTGAGAAAGCAGCATTGGTTCTTGTTAACATCACCTCAGAATTAATGAGGAAGAAGGGAAATGGAGAAAAGCCAAAAAAAAAAAACCCAAACAAACAAAAAAAACTTGTGCTTCTTTGGCTGAAGCCTGGAAAATGCTGCAGAGCAGCGGGGGGAGAAGATGTGCCCATTGTTTCTTGTAGCCCACAATGAGAACAGGAAGCAGCACAAACAAGCTGCATTCCCCAACACAGCAGGGATAATTCAGATGTGGAATTAATTTCTGCAGACACACAAATTTTAGCTGGAGGAAGATGGCAATTAAATGCAGGTAAATGAGACACTGGCAGTAAGTAGGGAAAAAGGTACAAATCTCTCACACTTTGAGGTGTAAGTCACGTCCTTACACTAGTAAAACATTTCTTGCTTGAGTAAAAGTACCTAATTAATTTTGAGGAACACCACCAACCCTGTTTCAGAAGAACCACTTTTGTATGCCCAGAAATCACATTTGTAATTAATGAGATACTTCAAAGAAGTCTTTAAATGAAGAAGAAGAAAAAAATGACAACCTGAGAAGACTTCTTTTCCCCTGCCCTGACCTCCCTCCCTGAATTTGATCAAGCTTTGTGAAGAGTGGAAACCTACAAAGAGGGCTGGGGAATTCACATGCACATCAACAGAAACTTCTGCCAGAGCAACGGACTAAAGGGACTATGACCCCATCTAAAAACACCTCAGGTCTTTATCATCAGGCATTCAAGTCAGTTCCACATCCCTACAATTAATCACACGGACATCCGGGGACACTACTTACCTCACCATTCAAGAAGCAGTAAAATACTGACACAAAGAAACCTCGGAAAGAATAGAAAGCAGTCAATTATTAGTATTTTAACCTGCAGAATCAGGGGATCAGCTTTATCCTGGGATCATCCTGAGCAATACCATAATCTAGTTGAGATGAAATCTTTACAAAAACCATGAGGAAATGCCAAGGGTGTTGCAGCTCACAGGTGAGATGTGAGAGCTGGAATGTAGACAGCCCCTTCCACTGACAGAGGACACTGACACTTCAGCTCTGCTCAAAGCATGTCTACAGCTTCCAGCTGCCCTCCCAGAATGGGCCAGACCCCTTCCAGGTGCTGTGTCCTGCCTACCAGCTCTCTGTGCACGTCTCAGACACCAAGAGGGGGATGCCAAATGGCCTTAGATGATCTTGTGTGGGCAAGTGTATCATCAAGTGTCTTACATCCATCTGAGCTGAATTGCTCTGTGGAATCTACTGACAGCAGTGACTGTACTGCTGTAATGACTGCAAAGATTGTAATGACCATAATGAGAGCTCAGGTGACAACATGATGACACTTCCATCTCTAGACCCATAAGCATAATCCTGTCCATTTTGCTGGAAGCAAATGGACTGTAATTATTGTCACCACAAAGGAGAGATTCCTTGTGCTTTCCTTCTTACATATGTCTTTGAGACACTAACAATAAGATATGCAGAGTAGCATTTTTTTGAGGTATTGAGCATCAGCAGACAAGAAATACAATTAATTTTAGGGAATGAAAAGTGTGGATTGGTTCACTGGTAAAGGCTGAAGTTCCTGTGCTCATAGATTAAAAGGGACATTATTGATTCTGCAGGTTCAGTTGTGATTTCTGCTGGGATGGTCTCTGTTCCAAAGCTAAACAGGCAATCAGTAAAAACAGTAATCCATAACTCAGAGCTTTTCTAATCCACAGCCCTAGGTTTGGCTGGAGAGTGTGTGTGCTGTGTTGATATCCTGGGTATCAGAGTGCTTGTTCCTGCAGGTATGGGAGCTAACACAACGTCAAACATAGTTCCACCCTAGTTCAAGAAGGTCTTTAAGAAGAGGTGAAGCTGCAGACACACCAAAGTAGAAATGTCTGACTAAACACCAAGGTCTTTGATAATTTTTGGTTTTGTATCAAACCCAGAAAGCTGGGGCAAATACTGATGTTCCACTGCCTTTCACATCCTGGCAGGAATTCTACTAAATTCAGGGGAGGGAGGAGACAGTGTATGAGTTCTCAGCTGTACAATCCCATGGCAGGAGGAGTTTCCCTTTGTTTTAAGCAAGTTTGGTCTAAATCTCAGCTCCTCTGTGAAGAGAGAGGTACCTTGAGAGGGGGATTCATCATCCCCTATCAGGCAGCTTAGGGGAGAATGAAATAATCTCTCTCTCCTTTGATTTTAGATGGAGCCCAGGTGAGGAGCTGTAGCTATAAACTGAACATAGTGCTGATGTAAAGGGAGATGAATCCCTCCAATGCACACCTGGGAGGAGATCTCCACTCCATGTTTGTATATTTATTATGTAAGCATGAGCAAAGCTGAGCAGTTTTCAGCCAATATTTCTGTCACGGACTCCACTGCCACAACTTTCATAGCTGAAAAGCACCAAGGATCCTTTCAGCAGCAGCTGATACAAGCTGTAAACATGCTCTCTTACCTGAAAAGACTGCAGGAAGGAATTGAAATAGATGAAGACGATCTGGGAAATGTCATCTTCACCAGGGTTGACAAAGAAAAGCATGTAGGTGATGCCTAGCAGAGGCAGAAGAACTAACGTTGCCTTGACTGCCTTCCTGGGGGCAGGAAATAGAAAACACCAGTGAACACAGGAACGAAAAACTGTGTTATCCAAACCAATGCAGACTGACCCAAGCCCCAGTCACTCCTTTAGTGGAGAGAGGCCATGAGCCTCAGAGCAATTCAGAGGGAAGTGAAGTTTCATCTGCATCAGCTAGAGAGGGGATTTAGGTGCCTCCTTAAGACAGTTCAGCACCTGCACATCAAACACGGTGAGAAGAAAACAAAAGGACACGTTTGCTGTGACATGTCTGCTCAGGGGTGTCCCATATGTATGGTCAGTGGAGGAAAGGAGCATTTCAAGAGAGAAATTCAGATGTCAGCTGCTGTGCAGTGCCAAACATGAGAGAATGGAGTTGGGGAACACAAGTACTCCCTGCAGGTATCTCCATCTCTCGAGGCACGCTGCTACATTTGCTGAGGACAGCAGTGGAAGCCCATATATGCACCACACACATCCAAATTGAGCTTTTTCCCAGGAGGAGATCCAAGTTTTAGTCACTTCTCAGCTTGCCTGCACATGAACGGTCCCACGGTTCCTGGCCAGTTTATTGTGTAACCCAGATGAAGTGTCCTAGAATCCCCAGGCAATGAAGACAGGTTTCTTATGGCTTGGGAGAGGATATTTAAGAGGGAGCCCACAGGATCCCATGTCTGAAAGGCTGGACAGAGTTTAGCAGAGGACCATGGAGGGAGTGACAGCCTCCACTTTGGGTTGTGAAGCCACAGGTGAGTTTGCTAGTTAATACTTTCTGACCAGTGCCTGACCAGTTGGAGTCACATGTTCTGGGAAAGCCTTTGAATCATGCTCTTCATCCCCACACCCTGAACTCCAGGGGACCAATGGAAACCTTGATATCCCCCCCCTTTCTCTCTCTTCTTCCTCCAGACAGCTTCTGCCCTGTCAATGACATCTGCATTAGGCTGAAGCCTTGAGGTCCTCAGCAGCCCCACGGAGTGATTTCTCCCATCTGAGGGTGATGTGGTGAGTGCACAATTTAGCTGCTGCTCAGGCAGACCTGCTCTACTCCCATCTCTTGATTCTCTCTGGAATATAAATTCTCCCTCTCTCTGCAACCCCAACACAATTGCTTAGGGCTGTCTTACAAACAATAAACGAGCAGATGGTGCACAATGAAGTGTTAAGTGATTATTAACAGAATTATTAGGGGCTGGTCTTTATTATTGGTGGTATAATAGTGTCCTGGGATGTCAGCTGCACAGCAGCACTCATCCTGCTGGACACTGTCCAAACACAGAAGACTGGGATTTTGCCAAGTCTGTGTAAATCTCTGCATAATGCCATGACAGGTAGGTAAGGACAGGCAGGTAAGCAGGCAGAGGAGCCCAAAAACTTTGCCAGTGTCAGGATAAAGTGACAGTCTTCACAAAGCAGCTGCCCCATCATTTAACACTTGCTTAACAACTGTTTGGCTGGACTGTTCAGCTTTAGAGCAGCAAGGCTTGCCACAGGCTCTCCTAGAATTATTAGTGTTTCTATTCAGGATGTGAAATGAAGATTCCCCCACTGAGCTTGTAGTGAGGGTAAGATCACCATCATCTGTTCAGAGGTGAAGGCAGCTACTCTAGATTGCCCCAGAATCTAACATCTCTAATGCTCCCTGCAAACTGCAACAGGGAGGAAAATGTCCTGAGATTTGAATTGGTGATTTTTCATTCCAGTTTCAGTTCTTTGGCACGAGGTTTGAGCATAAAAAAGGGTTGTTTTCCCCCTTCATCTCCCAGGAAAAGTGCAGAGGAGAGTCTGAACAAGAAAGTCAGACCAACACATCACATTCCTCCCCAAACCCCAGACAGGAGTAAAAGGAAGGAATTGGGCAAAACACCAAAACCTCATTACTGCAGCAAAACTGGCTCCAAAGTCAGGAACAGGCTGATTTGGGGACATCAGGATTCCAGCCTCAGCTGGACACACAGATTTTATCTAGAAACCATTTAGATTGTGACCAAACTTACTACACAAAACCTGTACTATTTCCCAGTGTAAGGACCTGCCTGCACATAAAAGCTCCAAACATCTTGCAAGATACTGCAAGAATGAATAATTTAATTAACGAATATTTAAATAATATAATATCTATGCTTGTGTACATACTGAATCATTTAGGTTGGAATAGACCATTAAGATCATCAAGTCCAACCATTAACCCAGCACTGCCAAGCCCATTGTTGGACCATGTCACTCAGCACCTTATCTACACATCTTTTAAATCCCTCCAGGGATGAGGACTCCACCATTCCCCTGGGCAACCTGGACCAGGGCTTCAACAACCCCTTCTGTCAACAAATTTTTCCTAATGTCCAATCTAAAAAAAATAATTAGGAATTGATAAAAGTTCCTATCCTCCCATGAAATCAAATCCTTCCCATTTCATTGGAAGGGGGAAAATTTCCTGTGTGTGCTGGGGCATGTGGAAGCCTGAGGGAGGTACAGAAGGTGGTGGCTGTGGCAGTGCACGTGTCTCTGTGCCTGTAAGCCCAGGCTGGCTGCAGTGGTTGGACACCAAAATGCAGTGGACAATTAAAAATGCAGATATGCTTTCACAGATAGCCTGCAGAACAAAAAAAACCCCTGTGTACCTAAGTTCATGAGTTCAAAAGGCAAGAAAGACACCCTCTGGGATCAAGTGACATCTGGAAAGACAAAGATGGGACAAGGACAAGGCAGTTCACTGTTACCACCAGAAACAAGAAGCACCAGCTGACTTACCTGTACTGTATTGTCTCAGAAGTGGTTGAAGCTCTCAGCTTTGTCATTAAAATCCTAACTATGTTAAATAGAAATACAAAATTTATCTGGAAAAGAAAGAAGAGAGAGGAAAAAATAACACCAGTCAGTCAAATAGTGGTTTAAGGGGTATGATCCACTTTAAAAGGCACATTTTGCAGTTCCAATCTGATTGAAAAAAAGTCTCTTGGTTTTACCATTGATTGCAACTCGGAAGTTTACTAGAAATATCAGATGATGCAGCAAACATCCAACAGCTATTAATCTTCTCCAAACAGCAACCACCATGAAGTACAAAATGAATGGTCCCACTTAATTTTACTCCCTTTTCTTTCTTTCCTGGGTACCACAAGGAATGAAGGGTGGGATTTGTTTGGCTATTTGCATCGATCTGTCTGAGCTCATCCAAGGCTCCCTGCAGAGGGTATTTGGCAGCAGTGTGGGTATGGCAGGCGTTGGAAACCACCCTGCCACCCCTCAGCAGGCTGCAGTGGTGAGGTACAGCTCCCCAGACCCACAGCACAAGGCTGCAGTGCAGAGATCTGAAGGTCAGCAGGTCATGCCAGGCTCCCTTTGTGTTTGGTGGAGGCTTTGTTGCATTCCACGAGAGACATTTAAAACTGGGCAGATCAATCATACCTGAAAGATGCCTAATTTTTTTTTTGCTCTGTCTTTAAAGGTGAGATGATGGATTTACAACTTCCCTTTTCAATCTGCTGAGCTAGGTAATTTTTTCTGCTACAATTTCACCACTGAGAACTGAGATTTACTCTAATTACTGTTGTTGTAGCATCTGTAGCAGTGATAGTTTAGTAGTGATAGGAGTGAGTTTCTTACATAAGTTTCATCTCAGTGTAAACAGGAAAGAAAAAAAGCAACTGAAAAGAATATTCTGATTTGTAGACAGAAGGATTTGGCACCTAGGAGCAAGTTTTGGGTTGCTTTCAGCACATAAAGTAGGGTAGCTTCCAACATACTGATCTGTCTCAAAATTGTCAATGATGTGCACTCCCAGAACTACAGAAATGTTACCTCAGGGCTGCTGAGGTCACATCCCAGGCTTATGAGATAATATCTGTCTCTCATGCATTTCCAGGGTCCCAGGGCTCCTGACATTTTGCAGTCTATAGATGGAACAGCTCTGTGATGGACTTCCAACTATTATGAATGCTGTAGCAGAGCTGCCCATTTAATGGTGTTCTCAAAATATGCTCCTTTTCTTCCCGTGCAGTGAGGTGCATTTTAATGATTACAGTATCCATCATCTCAAGCCCTGCAGGTACTGTAACACTGCTTATAACAAATGGTCCAACAAGCACCTGCATAAACACAGGGAGACTGGCAGTCTTGGGAACCACCCACATTAAACACTTACTATGCAAGGTACAAAAACTCTGCTCTAGGACTTGAGAAGTGACATTGTTTGAAATGATTTTCTTAGCAGAGCAGGGCCTCAGGGAGGATAAGAAATAAATAAAACAGTGCAGTTTGTATATTTGTTCTTGCTAGAGTTGTCTTGGTCATAGTCAAGAGCTTGAAGTCAACTGGTTCTCTATTTATCAGAGACAAAACTGGCTTCATATCACTGGTTTGACTTGAATCTGGAATTCCTCATATTGGTGACTGCACCATTCCTCACAACTAGAAAGAGAAATGGTCAGGCAGTCTCTCCTGAGGGGGATGGTGGATGGGGTGTCCCTCACCCACAGAAAGAAAACTTCTGCCTCTGAAATTCTGCCACCAAATCTGGAGGTCCTTCATCAGCTCAATCAGCCAGATTTGGGTCACTTCTATCAAAGATACAAAAAAGGCACCGATCCAGAACCTGCCACTTTTGCAATCGTGATGGAAGGTGCCAGTTGGAATTATAGGCTGTTAGGCAAGAGCAAGTTCCAAATATAAATAGGACTAATTACATGGGATTAACATGATGAACTGGACTGGAGAAAGCATTTCAAGTTTCATGAATCCTACTCTGATGTGACAGCAGAGAACTGGAAATTTGAATTGCCACAGGCTGCATCAGAAAAATTAGGGATTTTGATCATCTCTGAAATGAAATTGCAGAA